>NC_034409.1:143849718-144038239 GCF_002078875.1 Numida meleagris
GCCGCGGGGCGGGCGGGCAGCGCGCTCCGGCTGCTCCTCGCCCCCCGGCTCCGCGCCGCCGCTCCCCTCGTGTAAAGGACCACGGGCCGGCGTCTCCCGCCGCGCTCTTTCATGGCGTGGGGCTTTCCTTCCACCCCTCGGAGAGGCTGTGTCTGAAACCGCGCGGTGTGCGGAGCTCGCCGGTGAAGGGGGTGGCTGGCTGAAGGTCTCAGGTGTGGCAGAGTGAAGATGGGGTGCCGCCGGGTCTCCAGGGACTTGTAGGGGCCGGCTGGCCCCTGGGGCAAAGGCGGTGCTTCCTAGTGGGGACCTCGGCATAGCACGTGTAATAGAACAGTGAGGGGTTACTTCCCGACGGTTTTATTGCTTTGAGAGGCGCTAGGAAAGGACATGTAAGGTGAAATGAGAGAGCAGCATCTCGTCCGTCAGGGCAATCCCTCT
Source organism: Numida meleagris (assembly GCF_002078875.1). NCBI lineage: Eukaryota > Metazoa > Chordata > Aves > Galliformes > Numididae > Numida > Numida meleagris. The sequence goes on from NC_034409.1 coordinate 143,850,157, forward strand.
GGAAGAGAGCAGGCGGCTCTGAGTGCACACCACGTGTAGGAGAGCAGGGAGAGAGCATGGCATGCTGCTTTTTTTTTTTTTTTTTAAAAAAAAAAACCTCTGCAATGCAAGTAATGCTTTTGGATCTTGAAAGCCACGCTGAGCAGGTGCAGGAATCCCTTTCAGAAGGTAGGGGGATTTTAGAAGACCTGACTAATTTTAGCTAAGCAAATTTTCAGTGAAGGATGTGTCTTCAAAGGCCTTGTGGAGGGGGGGAAAGTAGGAATATGGTGGTGTACTTGCGTAAGATCCTCAGATTCAGTGTGCTGACTTATAGCTGCTCTCTTAACACCAGGGATGCCCATGTTGGAGACATCATTGCTAGGAAGCCTGGACACAGAGAGAGGTTTGGGAAAAAAAAAAAAAAAGCTGAATAAATGGGAGAAGTTGCACCATATGCTGCTTTTCAGGCCTTCAGACTACTTGACAGCAGTGGGTTTACCCTTTTAAAGCCTCTTCTCTGGCATGTGCTACATGCGATCATCAAAAAAAAAACAGTATACATCCTTGTTATTTTCAAGTCAGAAAGCGTTGCTATTTTCTTAGTGGAAATTGCAGCTGAAATGATGTCTGCAGTGGTTTAAATTGAGTAGTAGGGAGGGGGTTCCACTTTCCTACAAGTTTGTATGGTTTTGTATGAAATCAAGAAATACTCAAACACCCGTTAGCTGTAAAATAACTTCATGGATCACCTTAAGAATCATTATTCTGTCCTACAAAGTGTACAGCATCTAACAGCCAGCCGTGTGAGCACTGCTGAGGCACTGCTTCGTTTTAACAGCTGCTGCTTCACACAGGATGCTCTGAGATGCTTTCAGCTGGAGAACTGGAAAAGCGGTGCTGGAGGAGGCTGTCCTGGGAGCTGCTGTCATGTGGTTGTAGGAGCGTGCTTGCTCTGCTCTCTAGGTCCCAGATGTTGTCAGTGAGGATGGAAGGTAGGGCACAGCAGGAAGCTGGGCCAAGATCCTTCTTTTTTTTTTTTCTTTTTGCTCCAAAAGTGCAGTTTTGCCATTGCAAGGAACCACCCTCCTCTTCTGTTGCCAGTAGTGCAGAAGAAAAGCTAAAATTATTTTGCCTTGCGGAAACAAGATCAAACTCACAGGGAAAGAAAAGAAGTCATGTTTTCACTGAATTATAAAACTAGGGTAATGAGTGTGTAGGCTGAAGACATTCTTCTCCCATTGTTCAAAGCTTGTCTTCTTGCTTTTGGTGTTGTGACTTTGACAAGTATGAGCTTGATGAACATTAAACTCTCCAGCAGTACATTCATGGGAAAGAGGAGCATCTAGATTGTGTGTGAATGTTGTTATTTTATAGTGCATCCCTTCTGTAATGCTAGTCTGGATGTTATGAGAATAAACTATTTATGACAAAATCATGAGGATGAAAGTGGTTGCTAAATACTCCCGTTTTCCATAGCTCTCACTGAATTATCTATGTTACTACAAAGTTATCAAAGTCCAAATTGTTGTTTTGGATGTTGCAGTTACTGCTTTATCTACTGACCTTCAGAGTTGCAAGTTTCCATGCTTACCAAACTTCTTGTCTGATAGTTACACAGTTAGCAGTACTCAGATATATTTCTGATGTGCTTCATTTGTGAAATTTGTTGCTGGCTCAGCTTGCTGGTGGGAATGAGAGCTTTGAAGGATTGATAGGAGGATTTTCTTTCTTTCTTGGAGGGACCTGAAAGGACAGTTTCATTCAGTGTTTTTCATGTTCAAACACCTATTCTGTTGTGGAAAGCATTTTGAGTTTAAAATGCTTTAGACTTCATGATTTGTGAAGGTGAGACTAGGGCTTTTTACTTTTTTTTTTTTTTTTCTGCTGGAGGGGTTTAGTATTACTAGATTAATAACTGTACAGTGAGGATATTTATAACTGTTGTTCTGTCTTGGAGCTGGCATGCTCGTTAGGTAGCTGTTGGTATACTGTTGTTAACATATAGCATTTGCTCTCTTGAATAATCCAAGATGTCTTAACTGTACAGCATTTGGCTTTTTAAGCGCTCTTTGGTACAGGCAGTGAATCCACTCCTGTGGTAAGTTATAAAACATGTTATGACTAAACTTTTACAATGGTATAAATTTTGGGCCGTTAATAGCATGAGAACGAGAGCAAGCTGGAACACTGAAAAGGGAATCCAGTGTTTTTGTTCAGAGAAATGAAAGACCGACCTATTAAATTTCACATACTTATAATTTATTTTCAATAATAATACTTAAATATATTAATAAGAATAATTCTGTCACAGCCTTGCAGTGACAGAACTGAAAACTTGCTCCCAGGTATCTAAATAGTTATGATTCTAAGCAATAAATAGCTTTCATAATTACCTTTTGGTGTTTACAGCATTGCTGTTGGCTTACTAAGAATTTGCTTTAGGGAAAATGACAAACTGACTGAGACCTCTTGACTGGTCTGAATGGAGTATAGTGGGAGAACGATACAAAACATCTTTGCCGTTGGATTTAAGCATGAACAGAATGCATCAAGCACAGACATGAAGGCACCAGGTTTTCCAGCGGTGGCTGTACAGTATGTAGCTGTTTACATCTGGGCAAATGCAGTCGTGCCATCAAGCTCTCTTGTACCAGTGAAAATACGCACTTTTCTTAAATTCTTCTTCCTCAGTTGCCCCAGAGCTTAGAGTCAGAAGGGCCACTGACTGCTTCAGCTGGGCCTTGAGTCAGCCACCTGGGTGCTGCCTGTACTTTAGTCCTATGACTTAGCACATCCCGCCTGGCATAGGAAGAAGTTAGATAAGGAATTCATCACCTTTCTAGAAAGGTCCAGCAATGCCACCGTTACAACTGATACTTGTTCCTTATGGTGGTAGTTGAAGAGATTTGCCTTGAGAATTTTAGGTTTACTTCAGGTAACAAATGAAAATATCAAACAGCATAGGCTTTCAGATTTGCCTGATACCTTGTCTAATGCTTGGTGAATTCCCACTTGGAACATCCCAAAGTAAGATTCTCGACAGTTTCCACTTTATAAGAATCTGAGATAGCTATCTCGGATAGCTAATTTTTAGTTCATTTATTGATTTGTTAGTACAAGGTGGCATGTTTTAGCAGGACTGTTGTGATACTATAGGAAACTCTAAGCAAATATGTAAGCGTTTTCAGTATAGAGAAACAGAAAATGCATTTTCAGTAGCCAAAGAATGAAATCAGATTTGCTTCTCTTTTTCTCTTCCAGTTAAAAGAAGACCGAGGGCCATACATACATCTTTTTATAAAAATAATGCCTTGTTTGTTCATTTGTAAGGTATTAAATGTCCTATAGTCACATTTCAATCAGTCTCCTGACCCTAAGTTTTGCTCACTTTATTGCAAGATAGGTGTACTACAAGGAAAGAAAATACTGCTTGAAAATGATAGCTTGTGTATAAATCATGTCAACTATAATAAGGGTGTAGATACTATTGGAATGTTGGCATTTGCTGTCTGCAGTAAGTATCTGTGTTTAGGTAATGCAATTAAAGGAACCATTTAACAAAACACTGAAGCTACTTGCCTTTGAAATGTCCTAGCCATACTCAGTTAATTCTGAGATGAAGTGTCCCTCTTGTAATCCATGCAGAATTTCAGAATTAGGAGTATGTTGTACTGTTGAGTATTTTTGCTTGTTGTCATTTTGGATTTTTTTTCCTCAGAAGGATGTTTTTTTTCCATGTGGTTCCAGAACAGGCCTTAGGAGTGGAGGAGACAGATACAAAAATAAGATTTTTGTGAGTGGAGAGTCAGAAAGAGTAATCATGTGTTTATTTGTTTATTTTCTTTCTGTATCTCTGTCATTCAACTGCTTGTAACAGCAGTGTGAGCTCACAGGTCATTTATTTCTTCCTCTTGCCATTGGGTGTGGAAGGAGTTGCTAATAGAGAAATTGCTAACAGAAGGTTTCTTTGGAAATTGAAATGGGACACCATTATGCCCAACTGTAGACCTTCTGAATAACTTTGGTTTGGGGGTTTGATCCATGGTGTGTTTTGTTGTTGTCGCAGTTGCTTACAACTGCTTTTTTCTGTTAAAAATGTAGGTGAGCTATAACAATTTTTAGATGCATTTTGCAGTAGTGAAGAAACTGCCTGCTCCAATTGTTTGAGCAGTTAGCTCATCTGAGATTAGGAATCTGTTTGGAAGACCAGTTCTTTTCTGCTCAATTGAAGAACTTCCTTCCTTTCACTCTGTGTAATTACTTAGGCCTTACTTCAGTAGATAGCTTGTACTAAAATTTCATGTTGTAAGACATAGTCTTGAGACCTTTGCATCAAATCTTTGGCATTTTGGATGTTCTTGGCATGTGGGTGTCAGATTTGGAAAACAGGAATTGGAATGTCATAGATAAAGGTAGTGCCACCCTCCATTCCATGTTCTCTGGCTCTACAAAAGATATCCACTGCATCATGACAGTATTCTTTTTTCCCTTTTTCTATTTTCACTTCCTTTAGTCTGTTTGTACTTCTTGCCATCTGAAATATTTGGAAGTGTGTTACAGTAATCTGTTGAAAACATTGGTTGAAAGGCACCTAAAGAAATACCAGAACTTACTGTGTTTAATCATTGTAGATGACTGCCTTGTTAAGGGGAAGTGAGAGAGGCGAGCTAACTGAGGAAGATGAGTGAGCATGTGAAATAGTGATAGCTTGGGAAAAGAAATCGCACAGTGACTACAGTGAGTGGAGGTGGCGTTTGTACGTTGTCTGTACATCCCATCCCAGCAGTGCTCCTCTGGACTAAAAGCAAGGATGTAGCACTGCTGGATACGCACTGCTGGTGTAGAGCTTGGAGTTGCGTCATGAAGCCGTGCTGGGGCAATCTCAGATAAGTCTGCAGTGGGACAAGAACTCCTTGGGAACAGCCCTGCGGAGAATGACTTGGGGGATCCTGACAGGTGAAAAGCTGGATATGAGCCAGCAGTGTGCACTTGCAGCTCGGAAGGTCAGTGGTATCCTTGGCTGCATCAAAAGAGAGGTGGCCAGCAGAGTGAGGGAGGTGATTGTCCCCCTCTGCTCTGCCCTTGTGAGGCTCCACCTGGAGTACTGTGTCCAGGCCTGGGGCCCCCAGCACAGGAATGATGAGGAGCTGTTGGAGAAGGTCCAGAGGAGGGTCATGAAGATGATCAGAGGGCTGAAGCACCTCTCTTATGAAGAAAGGCTGAGAGAGCTGTGCTTGTTTAGCTTGAAAAAGAGAAGGCTCCAGGGAGGCTTTATTGCAACCTCCCAGTACTTTAAGGGAGCTTATAAGCAGGAGAGGGACCAACGTTTTACATGGGTAGATAGTGATAGAACAAAGGGAATGGCTTTAAACTAATAGAGGAGAGATTTAGATTGCATGTTAGGATGAAATTCTTTGCTCAGAGGGTGGTGAGGCGCTGGCACAGGCTGCCCAGAGAAGCTGTGGATACCCCATCCCTGGAGGTGTTCAAGGCCAGGTTGGATGAGGCCCTGGGCAGCCTGAGCTGGTGGGTGGCAGCCCTGCCCACGGTATGTGGTTGAGCTGAATGATCTTGAAGGTCCCTTCCAACCTAAGCCATCCTGTGATTCTTTGAAGCTGGGTAAGGAACAGTACAAAAAAAGAGCACGTAGATACCTGGGGTAAGCTGTGGAGGATAAGTAGCATGGATGTGTTATCAAAAGGTCCCATGAGGAAACCCAAATTGTTTTATGGAAAATCAGCTCCAAAGTGGGTGACGAAAGAGCAAGAAATACATGTTCCTTTGGAGCTTAGTGGTTGGAGTAGTGCTTCCAAGCTGCTCAGGAAGGTGAAATCCTAGATCCTTGTGGAAGAATTTGAGTAAACAAAGACTCTCCTGTGCAACTCTGGAAAAATAACTGGACATTGAGTATAAACAGTGATGCTTGTAATGTAATGTACAAATAGGCTTAGGAGGAATGGGGAAAATGTAGCTTGTAAACCACTTCCCTGAAGTTTTAGCTGATGAGAACATACAGGATGTGGCTTTTGCTGGGCACTGTAAAATTACGCCATAGTTAAACTTATTTTCGTTTTGCTTTTTTGTTTGTAATTACAGGCAGAATTGTTTAATCAGAAAAGTAGACCATTTAGTCTGATCTTCTGACTTAGTGATGAAGTGACTTTTGGAAAACTGGTGATAATCAAACTTTGCACTTGTCCATCAGAAGGTGTCTTAAGATTTTAGTGATGGACAATTGCATAGCTGCTGGGGAAGAGCATGAGGGATCTAGAAGCTGGGGGTGACAGATAGCAGTGCCCTCGCCCATGAGGGTGCAGCTGGTGAGACCCAGCATGGTTATCAGTCACAGTACCCATTGACAACCCCAGTGAGGAGAGGGGGTGGACCAACCCCAGGGCATTTGCAAGCAACACCATACAGATCTAGAGTACAGCAGGTGCTCTTCCTGGATTGATGAAGTGGATAAGCTGGGCACTGCTATTCATCTAGCCTACGTACTGTGTTTCCTCCTTGACTGAAGGGGAGATCTTTCAGGACACTAGCAAACCTAATTTAAGAGCTTTCTCGTTTAGGAAATTTTACTTTGTGTATCAGAGTAGCGTGACGATTCTGATTACATAAGAGCCCTGCCTGTGGGATAGCAGAGCCTAATTATCTCACATGCTGTCTTGGTGAGGAAGCTTCAGACCTCCCCTTGAAGTCTTGCTTCTCTTACGCTGGTAAGAAAACTCTTTCTTAACTTTTTTTCTGCAGACCCTGTGGAATCTCTCCAAAATGATAGTGTAATTACTCTAATTAAGGCAGGTAAAAATTGCACTGAACAGCCAAGTAAACTGTGGCTAGTTGGCCGTGTTGTAATGTTACAGGGCGTGTAATGTCAGGGCCCAGGAGGAGGAAAATGCAGGAAGTGAGTGTTTATGTTATGGTCTTTGTCAGTTCAGAAATGAATCATTTTGTATTTTTATCAGTGCCCAAGGTACTGCTGTAGAGGAGGAAAGCTTTTTGGGCTCAGAGCAGTGAGTTACTTCTTTGCAATTGGGTATCTCTTGGGATTGCACCAGGTTAACAAGTGATTTTTTTGTTTTTTCTTTTTTAAATCTGTGTTCCTGATGACATCAATATTCTGGCAGTAACAAGGGCTAATTCTGGGCTTCTCTCCAGACTGATGTCTTTGATCAGCTAATTGTCTTGATAGAGCAGAGGCATTCCCTGCAGTACAGAGGGTATTCAGGATTCTTCCAGACGTTCCCATATTTATGTGTAGTTTGTGCTAGCAAAAAATGCGACTGTGCTCTTTGAAAAGCAGCATGTGAACACTGTGTTTTGAAGGAGTGGCTAAAAGGAGGTGCTTCTTGGTTGTAATGTAAGAAAAAAATATTATTCAAAATATTTAGTAAACAAGAAGATATCTGGGGAAAGTGAGATGATGACTGAGCACACCTATTTTTTTTAAGTTGAAATACAGTGATGTGGAGCTGAGGTGCAAGTTTGTCCTTCTCACAACACCTCATCTTTCTTCCTTCTGGCGGTAGATTAATAATAAGGCCATTTTATGTCCATCTTTGGGATGAAATGAGTAGTACATACTGCTGTCAGTATATTCCCTTAATTTTTCTAAGTTGTCTTAATGTTTGTGGTGAGTTTTTGTACCTTTTTTTATTAAGAATAATTCAGCCTGTGCACTTTCTGTATCCATGATAGATTGTACTTTTCTGCAGGCCTCTTCCCCTGCTTTGAAGAAATCAGTGCTAGCCGATACCTGTTTGAACAAACCAGATACGCTGCTAAAGTGGGCAGTCTTCCTTTAATGGCTACATTGGACTATTAAGGTTGCACAGATGTTCTTTATGTAGGCCATTGCCTTATATTTCCTACCTTCTTTAACAGTCCTCTTGCAGCGTTCTTTAATTTAACTGAGCCTTCAGGCAAGGAAAGGGCCTGGTTCATTTGCTTGTTGTGAATGTGTGACTTGCATAACTGGCTATGTGAAACAGGATGGTCTCAATTCTGCACTTGGTAGAGAGAATTCCACATGGTGTTATCTGCCCTTGAATGTGCCATCTTGATGAAAATTCTTCCTTTAATGACTGAACATGAGTATCTATTAAGTCTTCCATCTGGAAGTGGACCTTCCAACATGAAGTTCAAGCCACATTAGTGAGAAACTTATACTGACCTTGCTGTACTGAGAATTTGTGGTGGACAAATAGAAGACCTCATTCTTGAGCTAAATGCTCTTCAGGGATTGAAGAAATTTGAAATTTGGAAAAGAAAAATGTTTAACTCTTGAAATATAGTCTAGAGTAACACAACATATTATTAAAAGCTTTCAAAGTGTTAAGACCTCTGTAGCAGTAGTTCATTACTTTGTGTGAGAGTAAGCAGATGTATTCAAGTTCATGATAAATACATCATGAATGTATAGATAACTTTAGTAGTTTTTTGAGCAACATAGAAATTACTTTGGTAGATATTCCGCTAATAACTTTATTTGCACATTAAAAGAGGGCAGTGTTCATAGCTGTGCTGTACTTGATTGTCTGAAGAGGGATTGTTGGTCTAGGTTCTTGCAAGATTTTGAGCATTTTTCCAATCTCTATGAAGGGAGACAGACTTGTGAGAGTAATATTATAACCTTTTTATAAATTATGAAGTCTTTGATAAGTTTAACTGAGATTGATGTAAGAATCAAAGCAAGACCGCAAAAACGTAAGACTATAACTTACCCTGCTGTGTCTCTTCAAGATCCAGAGTTGTGTTTAACATATGTAAATGTTGCCTGTGTGCTCAGTGCCCCACTGGATAGGATCCCTTGTAGAGGCAGAGAAAGGAAGTCACTCTGGTGCTGGAAAGCTCAGCAATGTGTGATATAATTTAAAAAAAAAAAATTGATGCATCTTTTTTTTTTTTCCTAGCACCACAAAGATTTGTGGACTACTTCTGAGTCTTTGCCATGTTGTTCAATATAATAAATGGGTTGCAAAATGAACTACCACCTTTTTCTCCCTACTCTGAATTGCTTTTCCTAGGCTTTTTAAATGTTAAAATAGATGTTATAGTACAATACATTGTTGTTTTTAAGATTGCGGTTTTAACTAATGGAAAAATATAAGAAGCCATGAATTGATGGTGTTCCTGAATGGAACTAAGAGTCTGAAAAAAAGCTGACATTTTTGCAATTTTTTTTTACCTTCTGCTGTTATTTCCACCTCCTACTTAACTTGAAAATTAAATCTCATATTGCGTACAGTACTTGATTAATGTGGGCCGTGTGGAGTGGGAGGTGAGAAGGGATTTGCTGCAAACCATATGACTTCATATGGTCATATGATATATATGATATGGTGAAGGTATCATCAGTAAGTTTTTTTTGAGAGTTTAGGGCCGAAAGATAAGCTATGATCCTCTGACTCTCCTGTAGACTTGAGATGTACAATAATATCAAGTTCATCCTGTCTCTTTTCAAGTGGGGTACACCTTGGCGGTGGGAACACTTTCTGCTGCTGTTGGCTGCAGTGCTGAGTCAAACTGGTGTTTAGGATAGAGCAGTTAGCCTTAACAGAAGCATCATTCTTCCATGGCCTGGCTGTATTTTTTCACCATGATTGCATAAGCACGAACATGGAAATGTTGTTCTACAGAGTAAAATTAGGAGCACTGTTTTATTTTTTAATGTGTGTTCTCCCCCCTTCCCCAATGGTGTGGATTCTGTTATATGTCAGTAAATATTTATGCTCCTTGTTAAATTTAAATGTCAGAACAATTTTGGTTTTCACTGCTTCGGTATCAATAGCTAGTGGAATTTCTTAACTGTTTCCACTGCTATGAGAAGGATTATTCTGTATTTTCCTGAAAGCACAACCTCACCGTGATACTTCAGTAAAGAAGGTGGGGAAGATTACTTGTAGTCTATCCTGCTCTGTTAGAAAGGAGACCTTTGGCCTGTTTGTGGGTACACTGCAGGCTAGTCCTGATGCTGCAAGAGGAGGAACACCTGATAGTGGCCACAGGAGCTGACTGAAGGCTGCAGATGCTTCCCATGGCTGTGCTGGAGCAAAGAGAACCTCTCCCATCCAGTAGGCAGAAATTGATGGGCAGACCTTGAGGTTATTTGCCCCATGTTTGCTTTATACCTGTAGTCAGTAGCAAGAGCTCAGTGTCAAACCCCAGATTCGATGTGATTTGATGGAGATGTTTGTGTCAAACTGGGCAGAAGCTCATCTCATAGGGGGAGCAAAGGGTTTTTGAGAACCATAGAACTGTTTGAGTTGGAAAGAACCTTTAAAGGTCATATAGCCCAACCCCACAGCATTGAAACACCTACAGCTTGATCAGGTTGCTCAGAGCCCCATCCAGCCTGACCTTGAATGTCTCCAGGAACGGGGCATCCACCACCTCTCGGGTGACCTGTTCCAGTGACTCACCACCCTTATTGTAAAAAAAAAAAAAACAACCAAAAAAAAAGTCTGCCTTATACCCAATCTAAATCTCCCCTCTTTTAGTTTGAAACCATTTCTCCTTGTCCTATCACAGCAGAACCTGGTAAAGAGTCTGTCCCCTTCTTTCTTACAGCCCCCCCTTTAGATACTGAAAGGCTGCTATCAGGTCTCCCTGGAGCCTTCTCTTCTCCAGGCTGAGGAACCCCAGCTCTCTCAGCATGTCCTCGTAGGAGAGGTGTTCCATCCCTTGGATCATTTTTGTGCCCTTGCTCTAGATGCACTCTAATAGGTCCACGTCTCTCCTCTGTACTGAGGACTCCATGTCTGGACGCAGTACTCCAGGTGAGGTCTCACCAGCACAGAGTAGATGGGTAGGATCACCTCCCTCACCCTGCTGGCCACGCTTCTTTTGATGCAGCCCAGAAAAGCTTGGTCAGGACCTTTAGAGAAGCTGTGGCAGTGATTTGGGTCCCCATACTGTGTTGGCCATACTGTCTAAGCAACAGACTCTTTTGATGGCTTGTTCTAGTTGTACATTTAACATGCATAGAGGACTTAACATCTCATATACGATACAGATCTTCAGTACTCCCTCCAAGAGTTCAGAACAGGCTGTTAAGCATCAAAGATGCTGCTTTAAGGATAGAGACTTAATCTTTGAATGAGTCACACAAATACTGTGCACTAACATGCTAAGTAGCGAAAGAGAAATACTATAGATCCCATTAGTTGCATACAGTCCTGCCATGGAGCCCATGAAAAGGTTGTTGGGACAATTCTGCCTTGGAAGTAACTCTGAGCACCCTCTTCCAGCATTCAGCTTGTCTTGCCACCCTCTCTGAAACTAACCAGCAAAATTCTAATATGCCAGTGTATACAAAGTTAAACTGGAGCATGCCTGAGCAAGAAATGCAAAGCTGGTTGATGAGTATCCATAACCGCTGTTGTGGTTGTGAATAAATAAATGTCCTCATTGTAAACCATCACAGTCTTGAATTCTCATGTGCATGCCTTCAAGAAAAGAATACTCTTCACCTACTGCACCAGGTGTTCTAGTAAAAGCTGTGTTGAAGTCAGGGAATAATTAGGGAGCAGAAACTGAACAGCAGTTATGAACTTTCATGGGCAGTTGACAAAAGACAAGTGTGTTGTCATGAGTGAAAGAAGTTTTTTTTTCCAATATGGGTCCATCTCTGACTTCTTTGTTCTGTTTATGATGGCAAACCTAGAAAATTCTTCTAGGGAATAAGCCTGAGAGCTAAAATTCACACTTCTCCACCAAACCAAATATTAGGGATTCAAAGGTACAAAGTGGCAAAATGCATTTCCCCCACCTCCCTGTTGCTTCTATGGCATGTGGGTTTCACAGGTATCATTCTCTTTTGTTCTCCCTCACGAATGATGATGTTGCTGTTGTGCTTTCTCATGCATCTGCCTGCACTGTGAGGTGCAGCTGAAACTATTTAGATCTCCTTCACCTGTTTTTCAAGACTGAAGGAGTTTCTGTGCATGTAAAATCCTTAATACAGTATTATTTGATGAACAAAGAATCATAGAATCAGAGAATATCTCAAGGTGGAAGGGACCCATAAGGATCAGTCAGTTACCTTTTCTTACAAACAAACAGTAGCACTGTAACTATCTTTTTTAAAAGCTCTGTCATAAAATACTGAGCTTTTAAAAGTCTGGGTACTTGAAGAAATTGAGCTGTTACAAAATACTTTTCTTTTTTGAATCTACTAATTTCTTAGTATCCTCTCTAATGTGACATTGTGCTTTGTGTTTATACTTCCAACTGTGTCCTAGTAATAAACCATTATTTATCCATTTTTACATTTGTGTAGTTGTCTTTAAATTACTGACATTTAATGTTAGTAAATGTGGAATTTGAACATTACTTACTTTTTCTCCCATATAAATGAACACCCATGCAAATTACAAAAATGTTTTTTTAATATATAGTGTAGTTTTACACACAATTCTGTCAATATTATAATAATTGGTTTAAGTTCCATTTTTCCATAAATATTTAAAGGAATGCTAATTTTCCTTAAATATAAGTAAACACTGAAAAAATTGCCTTAAGTCTGAAAACTGTGTTGGCTGTCTGGATGCCTGGAGGTAAGGTTCTGAGAGGCATGAACAGCTTTAGTATGTTGTAAAATGAAGATGATTTACTACTTTAAGGTTTGTGAAGGTAAATTCTGTAACGTGAATGTTGAGTGGTGCTTGAGGAGAGGAGGGAAGAATGGGGTAAAAGAAAGAAGTAACAGATAAAGAAATTAATTACTTTTTTGGTCTGCTGATCAGTTTACTAATCATTGGTATTTGAATAGGTGGCTGAATCCGTTATTTATTATTGGCCACAAACGGAAACTTGAAGAAGATGATATGTATAAAGTGCTGCCAGAAGATTCCTCGAAGAAGCTTGGGGAGGACTTACAGTGGTAGGTCATGTAAAATCATTGTTCTCTTTCATTGTTTTTCTGCTGATGAAGGTGAGGTTTTATTCATGTTCTAAAATTTGAAGAGGTTGTCGTAAAGTTTAACAAGGTCTATTGTTAACAATTCTGGATAACTGAGAGTAGCATTTAGAAATTTTACCATGGAGACATCTTCATTTCTTCTCATTATACATAACGAAGGTATATTAGAGTATTCCTATTATGTCATTTAAAAAATGTCTGACACTTTGCAGAATGCTTTGGTAAAGAAGGCTTTTCATCAGCTGTTACTGCTGTAATCCTTAATAAGTTAATGCAGGTCTTTTGGTCTTACGGTAAAATAGCTATGAAAACTGTTAAAACTTCTCTTTATAAAACTGAGGAAAAATATGTTTGTTGTGTTTTTGGAGAACAAGATGAATTCAGTAAGAGCTGTGTACACTTCACATGTGTATATAAAGAGAATTTCTCTTTTTTCTTTTAATAATGAAGTATCTCCCAATCATAGAATCACCAGGATTGGCAAAGACCTCCAAGATCATCCAGTCCAACTGTGCAGCTATCACTAGTATTTCCCACTAAACCATATCCCTCAGTGCAACATCTAAATGTTTCTTGAACACAAGAGGTTCTCTTGTCCAAGGTTGCTCTGAAATTAATGCCTTCTGTTTATTGCCATGGAAACTACAACAGATACAAAGAGCAAAATGACACTGTTTTATAGAGCAAATTGTCAGCTACATGACAGCGTTTTTCAACAGTAACCACCATTAGCTACACATTTTTGCCAGCAATGAACAAGAGCTTGCATGCCGCACTCATAAAAAATCTGCACTCACTGTTTGAGAGCTGCTGTAACAGCATAGCTGCTAGGAAAATGTTGCCCACGCAGTCCATGTTTTATCAACCTGAACAGATAGAAGTCAGAAGTTGACAAATCCTGACTATACAGTGGGTGCTGTAGGACAGTCAGTCCAGCCAGTATTGGCAGTGTGCTCCACAGTCTTCAGACTGGTATGGGACCTGGTGTTGCTGTGCTGCAGGATAGAGGTTGTTGTCTTCTCTGATCTGACTCTGGAAGTTTGAACCTTCAGCTTAGTCAGAATCCCAATTTTTTGGTCAGAGTTGGTGTTTTTATTAGGTTCCAGGAAATCCAGAGAAGGATCACCTCTTTCCTGTCCCAGAACATGGTGCACATCACGTTACCCGCTCAGGGCTGTGTCTTGAACTTTTTCTTTGATGAGGAATTCATGTCTCCACTGAATGGACTGCCATTTTGACTGGGACTTGTAGTGGTGACACCGTTTCTCATGACCAATAATGACATGATCCAGGAAACTGTCACCTTCAGACCTATATGAATTCAGTAGGGCCTGACAAACTTGTGTACACTGTTCTTTCTGTTCCTGTGTGAACATTCACAAAGCACACCTGACACAAACTTTGCAATATTCCAGCATTGCTACTAGAATTTCAAAAGCATTGAAAGCGATACCCATCTCTGTATACAGTTCCCTGATTGTCATCCGCCAGTTTGTGTGGATGTCACACTACTTCATTTTCTGGTGTGACAGCTGTGTGTGGCCGTCTGGAACATACCTCATCTTTCATGCTGCTTTTGCCACTGCTGAGGCGCACCGCCTACTGCTTGGTCTCCATAGATGTTTGATGAATGTTTCCATAAGTGTTGATGAATGTTGATGAGTGCCATTGTTTCCACATTGAGGAATTCAGTGACTCCTGTTCGCTTCATATGCACTTCCATGTCAGATGCCATTGTGTCAGGCTGCCCCTCTGCTGCCATGTGTCACATGGCAACAACATGGAATGGTATATTAGTGGAAATGTTCAGCCTCTACTGCCCTACCACCAATGTAATAAAATAGGAGGCATTGCTTTTGGGGCTGCCCTCATAAATTGTCTTGAACCTTTCAGTAGAGAGAGATTTTTGTCTTCAAATAATAGTTTTGTTAAGTAGAGGAAGAGATCTCCCCAGTGAAGGGTGATCTCTGTATTAATAAAGTGTGGCCTTGTCTTTATGCTCAAGGATGTAGAGCAAATCAACGTTCCTAATAGTTTAGTTAGGACAAGAGACTCCTCAAGGAGTAAAAGGAATCCGGAAACTGAAGGTTCTGGCCAGTTCTTATATCACCCTGCACTGGCTGAGGAAGCTGAAGAAAGAGGGACAGTTATAAGCTCATAGGACTGCAGCTTTTAACATCTTTCCAGCTGGAGATCTTTGCCAAACTCCAGGGACATGACTTGAAGCTGTTCAGGGAGTGCACTGTAGAGGAAGATGAACTCTTTCCAATGATTCTTACAGTAAAAGCACACACTTTCTATGAGTCAGGAAATGGTAGAAAATACAATATGCCAAAGAAAAAAAAGGTCCTTTTTTATTCTTCAGTGGACTTGGCTCAGAAGCAAAGAATATAATTCATAAATAGCCACTGAAGGAAGCAGCAGCTTCTCTTTGGCCAGCAAAAAGAATCTGCGTAGTTTCCAGTTCTGATTCTGGATCATTTATTTAGACAGTAACTGTCATCTTTTTAATAAAAAAAAGGAGGTAAAAATTAAAAAGTTAAGTTTTCCCATCCATACTGTATGCTTCAAACTTGCGTGCCATGTTACAAAATAATAAAACTGGCTTTTGTGAGTTGGACAACTTTCAGCTCTGAAACTAGCAAAGTCAGAGGGCCTAGCAGAAAATATTTAGCCTCCAGAAGCAAGGGGGGGACGTCTTGTCTGACGAGTATTTTCAGATGTCTCCTTAAGTTCCAGTTAATTTCTTGTTCATATTTAACTGAACAACATCATTCTTGTTATTACTATCTTTGATTTTAATCTGAACAGATTGTATCCTGCTTGTGGGTAGATACATGGTAACACAAAGGTCATTGCCACTCAGCTGGTGAAATCTTTTCCTTCAGAGGGACATAGGGAGTGTGAAATGACTGAACTGCCACTGATGCTTTGGAAAGGCAGATGATGACATATCTGTTCATTCTCATGAAAGCACAGGGCAGAGATATGTTAGGGACAGACACGAGAGGAGGTCTGACTATAGGACAATAATGCTCTAATGCTAAGCACTGTATGTTGATGAGAAAACATTACTACCTGTTATCTTTTTAATTTCTTAATGAATGTGGAGTATAAAGGTGATCATGGCAATCTTGCAGCAAGTCTGAAACTGTTTTATTCCAGGTAATTGCCTTATTGTTTTACTTCTGTCTCCAGCATATTTGCTTTTTGTTTGTCAGGTATTGGGATAAAGAGGTGCAAAAAGCAAAAAAGAGAGGAAAAACTCCCCATTTAACAAAAACAATTATTCTTTGTTACTGGAAATCCTATTTAGTTCTTGGAATTTTCACAATGATTGAGGTAAGTGATACAAAATGTGATACCACATGCTTCTTAGCTAGCAGTGATGTGGAATTTGGCCTTTGAGGTTGCATAATATGTTGATGATTTCATGCTGGGTTATTCAGAGAATCCATAGTGTTCATATGCTCTCTCAGAAAAATAAGATGGAGCTGCAGCCCCTTTGAGACTGAAAAACTGAGTTGTGGCTGCAGAGTTATGGACTTGGAATAGGGAACTGATTCCGGTGCAATACTTTTGAGACAGTACAAACTATCTGACTTAAATTTGTGGGGCTTAGCTTTATTCTGTGTATCTGAGGGAGATGCCTCACAGAAAAAGTTTTTTTTTTCCTGCTGTATGTAAATGGTTGTAAAGGACGCGCTAAGTTATCCTTGAATATGCAAGTGTAATATATATTCATGTAACTTTTAACCTTAGAGTTCTTATTTGTAATTGACTTAGTTCTTTTTAAAGATTTAGCTAAATTTTATTGGGGGTTGAATTATTTAGGAGTACATGTTTGTAAAAATTGGCTTGATGTTTTAGAGCATAAAAAATAATATGGGATATGTTTTGTGGCAATAACTTGGCTTTTATTTGCTTGGACACTGAGTTGGGAAATGAGGTATGATATGAAATTGTTGATGCTTTTTTCCCTTCTTTTTCTTTTAGGAAACCCTCAAAATAGTTCAGCCAATAATTTTGGGAAAAATTATTAGTTATTTTGAAAACTATGATGCCTCAGATGAGCTAGCTTTGAATGTTGCATATTGCTACGCAGCTGCTCTGTCTGTGTGCACGCTTATTCTAGCTATAATGCACCACTTATACTTCTATCATGTACAGCGGGCTGGCATGAAGCTGAGAGTGGCTATGTGTCATATGATTTATCGGAAGGTAAGCAAACATTTACATGTAATATTTGGTGTTCAGTTGCAATTTCATGTGAGGTACGGGGTTAAAAATACGGCTATTTGTTATGTTCATTCTTGCAATGCCACTGAAGTTACTCATTTGTAGAAATACAATGCATCTATACATGAGCTCTTAAATGAATCCTCGTGCTTTTGCTCTCTCTTCAGTGACATGATGTCTGAATGACCACTTCAGTCCTCATAGTGAAGGTGGTGAATTAAATAGCCCTAAAGCTTAGAACGAGCTGCTGGTGTTCATCTGCTGCTAGTGGAAGGGTTGGTTGCTGGAGCAGCAGGAGGTGGTCAGCATCCAGCAGAAGGGCAGAGCTACGGGTCGATGCTGGGCCCTAACTGCTTCCTGCCTGCAATCTCTCAGCCCTCCAGTTTTTTCCCCAGGAAGGACTTTGTGTTTGAATGTCACCATGAGCGTCTGCACTCCCGTGCCTGGGAGTTGCTTCACTGTCTGATCTTACCCCCCACTGTGATTAATGGTGTGACTCATTTCTGGTTTCTTCTGCAGTGCTTTGGGGCCAGTGAATTGCCTGCTCTGCAGGTCAGGGGGATTTCCGCCTGAGTGCATGGGATTAGTTCAGTGAGGTGCAAAGATACTGCAGTATTGCTGCTGCCCCCTCCAGGCTGCAGGGCTGCTATAAGATGGAAAGTGGATCAAGAGGAATTAGAGAGATTACCTTACGAGACGAAGTTGAGTAACATCAAGTATGAAATGCTGGCCTTGGGGTGCTCTGGGGAGCAAATGAGCCAGTTCTAATTGTCTGCTTCCCTCTTCTGGAGGTGCTGACAGTGCCCGAGCCACTGACTCTGTCTCTACTTCCAAGCTGGAAGTGAATGTTGGAAGGGAAAACACCCTGCAGTTCTCACTTCAGTGACCTGCCTGTGGCAGACCTCAGCAAAGACATTTGAGCGAAGGATCAGAAGTGTAAATCTTACTTAGAATATAAAGAAATCCACATTACTTTAACCATTAAACATAGGTGCCATCCACTACACTTACACTGCTGCAGTAGATCGTGTGAGGTTTTTAGGGAAAGTAGTAGAAGTGAGGAGAGGGAAAATTGCAAATGGAGATTGTTTTTCATGCGCGTATTTGTTCTTCTCCCTCTTCTGATACCTTGGAAATTGTCCTCTGGGAACTTGATTCTAACATGGCACGGTGCTTTCTTGTTCGTAAACACATCTCTAAGGTATTAATTTACTAAACTGATTATCATAACACAGTTTGAAATTCATGAAATATGTATATAGTGATGTTGTTGTTGCGGTGTTGATATTAGCTCAGAAGCCTAGAAGCTTGGAAAAGAAGTGTTTATAATGTGCATCCTTATTTCTAGAGATGTGATTAAATGAGAAATTAATCTCCCCTCATCTCATAAATGTTTACACCTGAGGGTGAAGACTGAGGTCGCAGCAGAACATTGATAAACCCTAGTAATCAGTTGTCTTCATTATCTGAGGTTTATAGATAGGTCATACTTCCTCTTTATCCGCATAGATGCTTTTGAAAGAATCTGGATGCTGATTTACCAGCAGTTTTGCGGTGATCATTAATTGCCGTAGTAAACAGAACCTTGGATTCGCAAGGATGAGTGGGTTGAATGGGAGAGCATCCTTAATACAGAACTGCAGATGGCAGTCAGACTTGTTAAGTTTCATACCTTTTTCCGTTTCTGGGAAAGTTAAAATCTCATCTTATTTGCAAAAAGTCTGTATTCAAGCTTTGAAGTGTTTTGTGATCAGTAAGAAATACACAGGAAAAAAAATCTGTCTCATAGCTCAACTTGATGCTTTAAAACCAATGATTACTTGTGGAAGGCTTGAGAGGGGGGAAGACTTTAATTATAGAAATCCTCTAGGTTCAGAATTAAACACTAAAATGATTTAGCTTGTGAAGTAGTTGAGACAGGAAGCAGACAGAAAGGTGTCAGGAGTTATTTGACTGAATAGTTATAGTATTCTTTTCTGAGTCACTTTTTCCCCTTTCTCTGTGCCCTTGAATTAACAGTTTGGGACATGGAGAGAGTGAAACACTAAGATTGGAGTACAGAAGTGAAACAACGGTAAAAATACTGAAATTTGATCTGTGCAATTATATATGAAAAAAGAACAGAGTGTAAACCAAGGCCTCAAGCACAGAAACAGCTCTCACTAGTTGATATTACTAGAAACTGTTTCCTTTGAGAAAGGATGTGTGCTGGGAAATAGATCAGTATGGAAAGTTATAGACAGAAAATCTTTGCGCTGAAAGCAGAGAATTGGCAAATGTAAAATAAAATGTAAATTCAACGTACAGTTGCGTTTTAAAAATTGTTAGCTTCAATTAATTTTTAGTTGTGTTTCTTGCGTTGAGAGTGAATGTGAAAGTGCTATGATCAAAGCAATATTTAGAGCCATAGGTACTGGAAAGAGAAAGTAGACATGCGCCAGGTAAAAATGCTCAGTGTTTTTGAGGAGTGAACTATTCCTGTTACAGGAAAATGTGTGGCACATTTTGTTTGTTTTTTTTTTAATTTGTGCTGCAAAATTGTTTTCTTTGTAGCAAGTATAGAAGGAAGCAGAGTCTGTTATCTTCATCTTTGAGCTATCTCAGTTTGGATCTCTACGGTCATGCTCAGACTGCAGATGTATAGATAAGATATTTTTGGGGATATTGTTATAATCACATTCTATTTTCTACTGATGAACCTGTATCAGCCTGTTAAACTGTTCGGTATTTATTGTCGTTTTTCATAGCACGTGCTTCATTTAATGTAATCTAGAAATTTTAGGATTTAACAGGTGCTGTTACCAAGGGAAATGCTTACACTTTGTAGAGAGATATTAATGATTTTCAAAGACAGAAGATGGAGTTTGCGGTGTTATTAAGGAGTGATAGTGTAAAAAGAATGACTTTGTTTATTGCCTTCTGCCAGGAATCTCACGACAAAGTTATTTTGATTGTCCAAACATTGTCCTGATGTTAATTTGATCTTCAAGTAGAGTTTTCTATTTTAGTTTTATAAAGTTGCTTGTAATGTGGGTGGGAGAGAAATGTAAATCAGAAGTTACAAGTTTTTCTGTTTAGTTTAGTTTTAATAACTGCTATGTTGTTATTTTCCCCACTTCAGAGAAAGTGAAGATAGTGCTTTTTTATGGCACTTGTGTTCTTGCAGTCTTTTCCCTACGCTGCTTGTTTTTTTTAATATGCTCTTCTTCAAGACTTTCTTTGGAATGCTAACCAACATATTGTCTAACATTTTAGAATTGTGCCCAGATACTCTCAGGCAAAAGCTTTTGCTCCAGCACTGTATTTGTGTATTGAGTCTTCTAAGTACGTGCGTTCTGTGCTGTATAAGCTGTGACAAATTGGGACTGCTTTGAATTTTTTAGGCACTTCGTCTCAGTAATGTAGCTATGGCAAAAACTACCACTGGACAAATAGTAAATCTTCTCTCAAATGATGTGAACAAATTCGATCAGGTAAGAACTATTACAGATCTTTCTGGTGATAAGTATTTCTTATGAACGTTTCTTCTAGTTGTTTCTCAAATTTCATGTGAAAAGAAATATTCATAAAATCATAGAATATCCTGAGCTGGAAGGAACCGATAGGTGTAATGAAATCCAATTCCTTAAAACATTCTTTATTTTCATAAAACGTTCCATTTTGCACATTTCATCCTTTCCTGCTGTTTTCCTGAGCTCAGATGAATGTTGGTGCCTGTAGATACAAGAAAGTCAATGTAGGGATTTATTTGCTTTCTGGAGCGTAGACACCTCAATGTAGACTGCCGTATTCAGGTCTCTGAATCTGGTGCAGAATTTCACCAGGTCTTCTGACTGAATGCCTCAGTACCTGCTGCAGACAGAGGTGCTTTCTCAACTTCACGTTATTAGGATTTAATGTTTTAGCTAGGGCTGAAAGCTGATTTTTTGTTTCTTCTCACTTTGCCTAGGTAACAATTTTCTTGCACTTCTTGTGGGCCGGACCAATTCAAGCTGTAGCAGTAACAGTACTTCTCTGGATGGAAATAGGCCCATCATGTCTCGCAGGAATGGCAGTTCTCATTATTCTTCTGCCCGTACAAACCTGCATTGGGAGGCTTTTTTCTTCTCTAAGGTAAGGTTGCATACATTAGGTTGTAGGTATTTTCTGGCCTGAGTTGGAAAATGTGCATACTGGATTGACTGAGGGCTGGATGGAGTTAGAGCACTGCTGTGAAATCAGCTTGCATTTGGTGAGGGTTTTTGCTTTCTTTTTGATCTCTGCCAGTGTTTCTCATAGTTAATAATGTGAGATTTCTGAAGCCCTGTTCATAGGGACTAGAAGTTGTTTGTCCCCTGGAGATGCAGACAGTCTGGCACTTTTTAGATGTCCAGTATATTAAAGCCTTGGACTATTTCTGTAGCTGCCTTGTAGGTCTTTAGCATTTACCTTGTAGGTTTTGGGCATAGAGTTGAGCAGCAGCTTGAGCTTTGCCTTCCTTAGCTAATGCTTAGAGAGAGATTACTACTTGTCAGTCTTGCCATAAATTTGACTTATTGAGATGATAAATGTGTTGGAGTAGAAAGTTCTGGAAGTTATGTGTTTAAAAATCTTGCTCTCTCTCCTCCAAGATAAAGATGCAGAGAAGAAAAAGGCAAAGGAAATGAGAGAAAGGAAGAGCAAAATTATGACCATTGTTTTGATGTCAGCTATGAGATTTCTAGCTCTTCAGTTTCTAGGGTTGCGGGTATATAAAATGGGTCTCCAGTAGTTTTCCACTGTCAGACAAATTTATTTTATTTTTCTGTTACTTCCTCTTAAAAAATGACTTATCTCAGGTGGGAATGTTGAGTTATCTTCAATGTTCTGGCTTCCTAATTTTCTTTCTGTTGTGTTATAAATCATGCTCTCCTTGCATCTTGACTTTATAAATGGCTTTTTCATCTCAATGGAAATACTTCTTTTTCTGTTCTGTGTACTTGTACACTTTGCAATGTTATGCATCTTTGTTGCACTTCTGTTCGGGGTGGATGGGTTCCTTCTAGCTCTTCAAGTGAGTAAAACTTCTTTTTTTAGTGGATTAGCGTAGGGTTATTTTCAAGTTGTATTTTAAGACAGGTTTTCCAGAAGTATTGACTGGCATTGCCATTGCATGGCTAGGTATGAAGAGAGAGCTGAGAATTACAAAACTAGACCAACTCACAGATACATTTCTGTTTGTAATCACTGTGATAGTCATCAGTTATTACACTTACGTGCTATTTCTCAAATAATGAATCATTCCATGTTCTCTGTTAAATTCTTAGGTTTTTTATGATATGATTTCTTTGTAGAATGCATATTCCTACATATGCATTTTCACTGCATATGTGCTTTGCATGCATATGTGTCAAGCTACTTTCCTCTTGGTTTGTTTCGAGTTTTAATGTCAACAATTAAAATACTTAGCACCTAAATAGTGCCTTATCCATGGTGTTCAAAGTGCTTTTCCAAAGTGGTAAGCATTATTATCCCCATTTTACAGATGGGAAACTGAGGCACAAAGAGATTAAGGGACTTGTCCAGGGTCAGACAACAAGGTGACAAAAAACTCTTCTCTAAGGTATGTATTTTAAAGGTTAGCCAGTGGCAATGTAACATTCCTTGGGTTTTTCCCCCCATTGATTAATGGCCACTTTATTGGATGCAGTACAAAAGAAAGAATTTGTTAACCAGAAGGAACTTCTGCTCAGATACACGTGCACATATCTCCCTGTTTGTGAATACAAATGCCCAGGGAACAGAAGGAGTTACTGGAAAAAATGAAGTGGATTCCAGCTTTGTAATGATGTTCATGTGACAGTTGCTGGAAATCTGCATGGATATAAGGAAATCACCCTATGAAGAAGTAATTTAAGAATTAAAGGCTTTTCCACAAACACATGCACAGTCAGTATGGCAGATAATTTGTGCTGTTACTCAACATTGTGCTTGTAACCCAATGTTGTAAACACATGCACACCAGTTTATGATACAGATACTTGCTCTGTCTTTTTCCTGTGCTTTTACCTGTCAGAGTACTGGGTGTTGCACAAAATACACATGAAATCCTATATTATTTGAGAAATAGTTCAAGTAATGGACTGAAGACCATTTAAGATACATTCACAAGAACAGAATCCTTTCAGTGCTTAGCCATGCAACTGTAATGTTCCCATTTAGAGCTCTATGTATATATTTATTTAATTGTTAAAGAATAATATGTGGAACTGTTGTGTCAAACATGACCAGAATCCACTGGATATACATCATTAATGTGAGGAATTCTGTAACTTGCTTATTTTAGAATGAGTATTATTGTAATACTTCTGAGAGGGCTCGTAAGCCTGGAGAACACTTTGGGGAGACCTGATAGCGGCCTTTGGGTTTCTAAAGGGGGACTATAAGAAGGATGGGATCAGACTCTTTAGCAGGTTCTGTTGTGATAGGACAAGGGGAAATGGCTTCAAACTATAAGAGGGGAGATTTAGACTTGGTATAAGGAAGACATTTTTTTTACAATAATGGTGGTGAAGCACTGGAACAGGTTGCCCAGAGATGTGGTGGATGCCTCGTCCCTGGAGACATTCAAGGTCAGGCTGGATGGGGCTCTGAACAACCTGATCAAGCCGTAGGTGTCCCTGGGCAGCCCAGAGGCTGGACTGGATGACCTTTAAAGGTTCCTTCCAACCTTCTATCATCTGGAGACCAAATGTGGAAGTTACCTTTGAAAGGTAGCTGTTTTTGGAAGGTTGCAGGTGAGAATCATAGTTTGTTGTTACAGAGATGTGAACAACACATTGTGCATTGCGTCATGCGGGGGTGAGGGGGAAGGAGGAGGTCTTGCATTCTATGTGGAAATCTTTTTGTCTCACTGTTTCTTTTTGAAAGAGGAAAAAAAGGACTTTGCGAAGATTCTCTCAGTCTGTGCTGGTAAGGTTGGTTTAGGATAAGCAGTCTTCCTCAGTCCTAGTAAGAACCCTTGATTACTTTAGGGCCAGTTTCCTTTATTTCTTCTAATAATAACTTGGTTTATCCATCCTAACTTTTATGGATCATTGGGAATCCGTAACTGGATAAGTTAGTTTAAAATGATGAGTAGTTACGTAAAGTTCTTTCTTCATATCTCCTTTGATCATGGCTATTTCTTCTAGAAAAATCTTACAGGGGAACAGATTAAACTGATGTGTTTTTTTTTAATATCATCTCTGAGTTTGTCTCTCATTGATTTTATATATAAAAATATATAATCTAGCAGGAAAAAAAGTGGGACTTACCAAATAAGGCCTACTATAGGTCATTATGTGCTAAGTATACTTATCAATATGAATGAATTCAGAATTGTAATCTGCTTTATTAGCATGGTTTATGCATTTGTGACATGGCTTCTAACTTTCAATGCTTTTTTCCTAACCGAAACTGTGACTTTATTATTTAATTATATATATTTCCTACTTTGTTCATCAATTCAATCATAATACACGGCTAGAATAGGTATATTTCATTCAGCATTACTTAAAATCAATACTTAAATTCTGTTTACTTACTTAGGACATTTCGGTGTTTTTTTCCTCCTAAATTATAGCTCATGCTCTGTTACAAGTAATCTTTACTTCAAGAAGAATTAGCCTTAAAAATACACAAACTGAGACCAGTTTCTTTAACATCAAAATAGCTTTTTGAGAATAGGTTGAGATGTGAAAATAACTCTTAAAAACTTTTCCAGTTTCTTGTTTTGTTCTAATTGTAACATTTAGCATTTTTTAAAGTTTTTTTTATACATAAAGTTGTCATTTAAGGAATACAGTGTGCTGAGACAAACTGATGTACAATTCTGGACATTGAATCAACTGCCAGTTCCCTAAGAGAGGGGAATGCCAGGAACATGGACAGAAGTATCAAATCTATTTGCTGTGTATCAGCTGTAAAATACTGTTTAAGAAAGATCCTTTAATGCAATTTAAATGGCATGAATCCTCCAGAAGTAAAAGCACAAAGTCAGTATGAGTGTATTATGTGATCAAAAACAGTTTATCTTCTTTTGAAGATCTGATAATTTTTACTTTCTGCCATTTACAGGAGCAAGACAGCTGCCTTTACAGATGTCAGGATTAGGACTATGAATGAAGTCATAAGTGGTATGAAGATAATAAAGATGTATGCTTGGGAAAAATCATTTGCGGAACTTGTGAGTGGTTTGAGAAGGTAATCCTGGAAAGATACAGCTTGGTATATGATCTGTATCTGCTTGCGTTTTTTATGTGTCAGTAGATGCATTATTTTGTGCTTAAAAGTGTAGTTTGCTTGAACTTCTTTGGCTTTTTTAGCCTTCTATAGCAAGAGTGAAGGAATGAAAATATATATTCCAAGGGAACAGAAGAAGTAAAAATCATTTGATATTTGTGAATTGGTTTTTTTGTGTTTTTTTTTTACAGTTGTGCTTAAAAACAGCAACTGATAAAGTAATTGAACAATTTCATCTTCGCAGCCCTCTGAGATAGTAGAGTAGGACCAATAAGCTGGCATTTTTCTTTGGGAAGTATGTGGTATCTGACTTTGTCCTAAATGAATAGCATCCTCAGATACTACTCTTCACTTTTTGCCTTTTGAAGTAATGCTCAAACCACCTGGAAGGAGTGGAGGACAGAATGAGAACAGCTCAGAATTGCTCTAGTTGCACAGCTGGTGAGACCAACTTACTCTGGTGTCGTTTCATTTTAGAGGTCTGTCAGCATCTGATTAAAACTTAACTCATAAATTTGTTTTTCAACACTGCTTGCTCTTCTCCTTGAAAGGAATTCAGGTGCATGTTTCCTGTCACCTAGGTTTCATGCAGTGTTTGTCTCCAGCATTTCAGTAGAAGGTTATTAACCCGCCATAGGTTCTCCATTATTTTTTTTATCATTATCTATTTATTTATTTGGAATTCTTTTTTTTTTCCATGTCAAATTTTTCCTTTACATCTATATGCAAGTTTTCAAACTTGCTAATGCTCCCCGAGATACTTCTTCCCGTGCACATACTGCACTACTTCAGAATATAGGATCCTATGATGACCAAATGTTCCTGACTGATTGAAGGTTTCAGTGTCTTGCATGGAGTCAGAGAGGATATTTCCTTATTGAAAAGTTCCTCTATGGGAACATTCATATCACAAGAGTCAGTGCCTCATTAAGATTAGCGGTTTCCTATTCAATGATGGAGTGAAATGAAGTCTTCCAAAACACATCTTGAACCCCTTTCTTTTCTTTCACTGCACTGTGGAAAAACTAGAAACCAGGTGCTTGTTGCCTGGTGTTTCCACAGTAGATCTGAACAGTTGTTAAGATGACATCTGAATTTCTCTGTTGTTCTTTTTCCTCTGGCTGTCCATGTTAGTTTCCTTTGAAATAACTCTCCCATAAGACAGCGTGGTATATAATATAAAGCCTACGGGTAGGCTGTAATTTATCAGATATTTATGGAGAATAGCACAAAGAACTTGCTAATTATCCACAGATAGTGAGAGGATTATTAAGGATTATTAGAATGTGGGAAAAAAGTTTCATCCAGGATTGTAGAAGTAATTGAATTAGACTCAGTTCAAATAGTTTACGTACAAGTGTTCTTTCACTGTCCTTTGGAGGAGGTCTGAGATTGTGAGCCCTTAAGCTGAAAAAATGTCTTTGAAATGCTTTGAAAGTCAGTCAGTTCAGCCAATTTGGCAAGTATAGTGGGAAAGTTGCTTAACTAGTTTTCCAGTAGTCAATCCTGCATCTTTCTCTTCATAAGTGAGGACCTAATGTACTTCAAACGGTATGATCATGACTTGACTTTCTAATCTTTCCATATAGTTTCAAGTGGAAAGTAATCAAAATGATCAAGTTTTTAACTGAGATTTGCCAGAGTATTTAGGAAGATAAATTAGGAATTGTTTTAGTAAAATTCCATGTTATTTCAAACAGATGAAAATATACTTTGTGGGGAAGAAGCAAATTATTATGTCTCTTTTGATAAAGAAAACCTCTTACTTCAGTATGAATTTAAACCTGATGGCAGTGTCATTGTAGATAGTGCAATAACATTTTGAGCACTGGCCTTGAGAAGTCATTTAGAAATGGAAACAGAAATTTAACTAAAATGAAAATTGAAAACACGTGCTTCTTCAGCCATTATTTTTCTGCAGGGAGACTTCTATGTCTGTGCCATACATCAGGTTCTGTTTAGCTGAGGGACTATTTGCCAGAACAGTTGGCCTCACAGACCAGTATTCTCTTAATTATGAGCCAGAACTCCTAGAGCAGAAGAAACCAGGAGCAGGGTCCGAAGTGAGAAGGATTTAGACTGAGATCAAAGGAAATGCTGTAAACCCCGTGATCCAGCTTGAGGAAAAGTAGTTGATTGATGGTCCTCAGATGGACTCTTAAATGTTATGGAAGTTGCCCTGTTTTTCTGGTTGTGGAGAATGTGTTGATCTTAGCAAGAGTTTGTGAATAAACTCAGGTTTTCGTGTTGGAAGGATAAGGAGCTGCTTGATGCTTGACCATTATACGGATCTTTTTTTTTCCTTTTTTCTCTTGTACATAATCCATAAAGAGTGAAAGCAAGTTAGAATGAGAATTAAGATGATAGTTTGACCGAAACAGGAAAGAAGAGTACTTTTGTTTTTGATTTCCAAAGGATTCTTCTTTTTTCTTCAGCTGTCAAGATACTGCATATCTAAACTTTTTATTTTCCTCAGTTCCTAAGCCTTTTAAATTTTATTTTGCTATCTGCCGTATGCCCTGCTTTCTTTACAGTTACTTTTGAGTACAGTTCTTCACATATAAGTTGGGATGGTGCAAGGGGAGGAGAAAGGATATACAAGTATAATCGTGAGAATAGGATCTTCCTCGTCCTATTGTTGAGGGTAACTGTGATGGGAAGGATTGATGTGAATGTTTTATATTTTGCATTTTTAGGAAGGAGATTGCCATGGTTTTGAAAAGCTCCTACCTTCGAGGATTGAACTTAGCCTCTTTCTTTGTGGCAAGCAAAATAACAGTGTTCATGACTTTCATGGCGTATGTACTACTTGGCAATGTTATCTCTGCAAGTCGGGTGTTTGTTGCAGTGTCCCTGTATGGTGCAGTCAGACTGACAGTAACTCTGTTCTTCCCTGCGGCTGTTGAGAGAGTATCCGAGGCAGTGGTTAGCATACGACGAATCAAGGTATGATTATTGGTGTGAATGGTCTGGTTTCATTGCTGAAAAAATATTAGATTGGGATAAATAGAAATGCTGTACACGTAATTATATGGCTTTACTGAGTGTCGCTATGCCATTTATTAATGAAGGTACCTAAAAATGTCTTTCTCCGTATGCCTGAGTATAATAAATCTTTATGATGAATTTGCTGATTGTACTAAGCCCACATGGAAACTACGTATTAAACAGATCATTTTTGCTCTTCAAAGAAGCATTTTGTGGAAGTTGGTGCAAACAGAGTTAGAAAAGCATAATGCATGAAAATCACCACCCTGACAAAATTGTAGACCATAACATTTCTTATTGCTGCTTAAACTAGACTACGAGAGGAAAGAGAATTGCTTGGGATGCTGGATGTTGCACAATGTCTTTTCAGTACTTGCATGTACCTTGTGTTCAGCTCCTGCATAGTGCTCTTTCAAGTGATCATTCTAGTTGTGCAGGTTGAGAAACATGGATGAAAGTCTAAAAAAAGATGCCTTAGGAACAAGACGCAAAGGCAGCTGAGCAGATAGTGGCAATCGTTTTTTCTCATGTCTTCTATTCCAGTATATCCTATAGGGCAAAAGATTTTGCTCCTGACAGCTGGCTTCAATGCCTCTGCACTTAGGATTCCTTATGGATGCTTTTTCAAAACCAGCTCCAGAATGAAGGTTCATTGGAATGGACAAATAATTGTCCGGATGAATCTTTAGCATCTCTGATGCAGACACCAACTTTTTATCTTCCATTTCCAAAGCTACAAAGTGTTTGAGAGTTACGCATTCTGCTTCTGAATGAGAAGATGCTTTGTAACTAAAGGTGTGTTATTGAAATGTAAATAAGTGGAAAGGAATTACGAAGAGAGACTCAGAATACAGAAAAAAAGGATAAGGATGATGTCTGTCTGGGCAAAACTGAAAACAATTGTTTTGTTTTGTTTTTTAAGAGGGTGCTTTCTCCATAAGCTTTATAGAACAAGTGAGTTTTCAGTGCTGATCGTAAATATGCTCAGTTGGAGACAAGAAAGCAGGAGATACCATGCTTCGGGTGAAAATAAAGTATAATTGGATGGGAAATATTTGCTGTTCCTCTGTATTCATGCATGAATACATAATAACTGTGTGGCAAAAAGTCGTCTTCTTTTTTTTTTTCCTTTAAGCCATCATCTCCCCTTACCTTAGCTGTATAGCTGCATCTCTCCTTGAAGCTCATCCACTCTTTCTGATGAAGCAATGGCTCAAGGTCCTGTTGTGAAACAAAGTGAGAGCAGTTGTTTTCCAGAGGGCTATTTTGACAGACTGTGGAAGCAGGATAAAATTTATCTTAGTACGAAAGATAGAGGTTTTTTTCTCAAGGACATGGTCCTATCTCAAGCTAATGTTTGCTTCTCAGCATCCTGTGGATGCTAGCAGTTTTATTTTTCTCTGCATGGAAGATAATTAGGTATAAATTAAACAGATAATTTTTGCTCTTCAAAGAAGCATTTTGTGGAAGTTGGTGCAAACAGAGTTAGAAAAGCATAATGCATGAAAATCACCACCCTGACAAAATTGTAGACCATAACATTTCTTATTGCTGCTTAAACTAGACTACGAGAGGAAAGAGAATTGCTTGGGATGCTGGATGTTGCACAATGTCTTTTCAGTACTTGCATGTACCTTGTGTTGTTGAGCTCTTAAGAAGTCTTTAAGGCTTAAGTTATTCTACTGCTTTTGAAAACTTTATTCTTAGTGTTGATTTTCTGCACCCACCCCCAGCTATGTAGAAGTCCTAGTGTTAGCCCTGTAATTTTTTTCTTGTTTTGTAATGCTTTTCTTTAAAATCTTCCATGTGTTGTACTGTGGCATTTTTTAATTAAATGGCTAGCTAGCATTTATAGCTGATTTGAATGCTGCTGCTAGAAGAGAAATTCCTGGTAAGAGCCAAAACAAGAGACTGATTCCTTGCTTATAACTCTCAGATATTTGGGCTGTTATCTAAATCCAAATCACATTTCAAAGGCCTTTTCTTATTTCACATGCTGCCATATGGATTTAGGTATGTTCGGACTTTCTTGACTACCACCTTGGTCTCCCAGATTCTCTCTCCCACACCTGCCATTTGCACCTGCCCATCTAAAACCAGACTCAGCAATACTCACCTGGCTGGAGATCTCAGACTTCTAATGACTTTGCACTTTTGCCTTTTGGCGGAGATGTATGTGCACGTTAAGTTTGGAGACTGCTGCATGAAAACACTTTGACTTCTCAAGGCTCTCTTAAAAATGGTGCTTACCAGCTGAATTTTGAGCAAGGTCCCTTGTGCTTGCTAACACATAACAGTGCTGTTCTCATCCTCAGAGCTGCCTGTCAGCTCTGTTTTGTTTCCTCTTAGTTACTGACTTCTGTAAGTCTTCAGCACCAGTCTCATGTCTGCAGACTGTTAGCTTGTTACTTGTTAGCTCCACTTGGCATTTCTCAAGATACTGTCTGCTAGAGACTTAAGGGCTTCATGGTCAGCAGTTTGAATCATGATAGTTGTTCTGTGTTTTATCTTAAACTTGTGGTAAGTATTATCCATGAATTTGCCTTTTTCCTTTCAAAGTGTGTTTGAGCTATTGATAATCTAGCATCAGGCAAGGAAAGTGAGAAAGCAATGGAACAGTAAGGTGTTACAGTCAAAGTTTCGTCTCTTCTTCATGGGGAGAGGAAATCAAACAATTATGAGGTTTGTCAGGACTGGTTTTCAGGTTCTGTTTGCTTCAGGAATTTTCTTTTGCTGAGCAGGTTGCTGTTAAGAGTCCCACAGTACTGCTGTGCAATGAAATCTACGCTTCTGGGTGATCTCCGGGATGGTCAGCTAGTTAGAGGTGCATTGCTTGAATGAGTTGTGCATTGCTTTGGAAATACAATTCTTCCATAAGTGTTTGTGTTTTTTTCCATCAATGATGTTTTGTATGCTGCTTGCAAAAACATGTGCTTGGGTTTCTTTCCCAGTCTCACATTAGGCAATACCCCGTTCTTTTCTTTTACTGCAGAACTTCCTGATACTTGATGAGGTCTCACAGTTCAAACCACAACTACATGATAATAATGAGAATGCCATTCTTCATGTTCAGGATTTGACATGCTATTGGGATAAGGTAAACTTACTTTTACTGAATGTTAAGCCAAAA
This sequence comes from Numida meleagris, assembly GCF_002078875.1. NCBI lineage: Eukaryota > Metazoa > Chordata > Aves > Galliformes > Numididae > Numida > Numida meleagris. The sequence continues at coordinate 143,881,662 of NC_034409.1, forward strand.
AATCACTATGCATAGTGTGCTGATGTTTTGTTTTCCACCTTTTGTGTAGGAGAAACCTTTTAGTATGTTAGACTAACTCTGTTGAATGATATTAAAAACAGTATCGAATGCATATTAAAAGCAACTATACTTGAATATTATACTAAATGAAAACCTGTACATTTAGTTCTGAAAATCTCTTGTTATTAAACAGGATTGTAACTCAGCTTAGATATTTAAACTGGAATTAAGGTCAGACAGCACATTAAGGCAGGCCTTAGCATATGTGTTTTTGTGGGTTTTTTTTTTTCAGTGAACAGAATGTTGATCAGTCCTTTAGTCTAGAACTAGTACAATATTATACTCCCCATAACAGGCTTGAAAGCTTTAGACTAGTCTACAAGTCTTTGTTACTCTGTGTATTTTAACTGAGTATGTTCAGTTACAAATTGTTCTTTACTTAAAATGCATCACACTTGCCAAAATGGTGGTTAACAATCTCTAGGAAATGATTGCATAGTGTTCCTGTAGAGCACCTTCAGGTTTTTCCTGAGTTATTTATATTATGTAAAGCTGGACTGGAATTACTGGTTTCCTTTTGGTTTAAAAAAGAAAACAAAACTGTTAATGTAACTTTTATTTTGATATTTAATTGAAATGTGCATAGGAGAAGGATGGCTCTCCCAGAACTGTAAAAGCAGCTCAGAATATTTCTCTTACATACTCTTAGAATAATGCAAATTAATTTTATACAGTTGCTAACTGAAAAGATGGTAAGTTCTGCGAGAGAGGATTTATAAAAGGAATAATAAAAGTATGCTGTACTTTGTCAAGTAAGCAACTTAGCTTGCTACCCTTAGCGGGTTTCTCATGACTCTTTGGATCTCTGTATAACAACTGTACAGCCAACTGATGATTTTTTGTTTGTTTGTTTTTAAAGACTGTGAGCCAAAGTAGATACTTAAAGAAAAATAAGAAAACAAACCCAAATGCAACCCACAAATCCAAAATCACTGGAAGTAAAAAAGGGATTATTAGATAGACTCTTAGGAAAACAACTTAACATGGTGTATTACAGTTTATCAAAAGATAAACAAAACCAATTAATTCACGGTCACACTCTTGTTTTACTGAGGCAAGTCTTATCTGAGTTCCACAGGCTAGTCTGATAGCAGCATGAAACTAGGGATTCTTCGATACGGGGTTTTTCATCATGTGCCTTTAATTTCTGGAACAGGCTGTCTGCTCAACTGAAAAACTTTAAAATTCAAGAATTTGAACAGTGGCCAAGTTTGTCCCTTGTCATTTTAGTCACTTAAATGAGGAGCCTAAGCAGTATAGTATTTCTCTGCAATATGTTATCTCTGCAGATGGGATGACGTTCAACTTCTGTTTGGATATAGGATGTAATGTCTGCCCAAGCTCACCTAAGGAGTTGCTACCACTGAAAGGATCAGTCTCATGTCCTGCTGCCTTCCCATTTTGTCCTTCATGCTGTGTGCTAGCATTAATTCTTGTACATATCACCCCATGGTGAGCCAGTTCACAGGGATAAAGCAATAGAAAATGAATCACTTCTTATGTGATTTGTTCTTTGATAGCTGAGTCCCGTGAACGACCTGTCTGCAAAGCTAGGAAAGAAGTGGCAGCAGAAGGAATGTGACAGGCACAGATACTCACATGGTACAAGGGAGTTGAGACGTTTGGTGGCAATTAGCTGTCAGATGAACTTAGTCGTAACATCAGTCTCTGCTCTAATTTAAAGTGCCTCTGTGCCTAAAAATAGGATAAACTCTCTTTAATTATGAATAGTGCTCTTTTTCAAAAATAGTATGCTCTTGAGATATATGTAGTCATTCTTTTAGCTTGCATTGCCAGTTTTGCATAGGGTCTATGGTATCTTATAATACCACTTAAATGTCTAATATTTGGGTAATTATTTTAAAGATTTTTTTAAATTCTTCAATGGTTTTAGGCTCTTATGATGTTTTACTTTGAAAACCTGAGCATGGATCTTTTGTAAATTCAGAAACGCGACCCCAAGACCTCAGTAAAGTCCTCGAGGGGTCTCTAGAAGGGCTGGTGTGTGCGAAAGCTTATTTACTTTTCTGTAAAGACTAATTGATTTAATAACAGATATTTCCTCATCCTAAAAACTTTGCATTAAAACAGTGCATTTTATCCCATAAGCTGGTGGAGTTCTCCAGACCTTAACTCCAGTTTAGTACCTGAACTAAATACCTGGATACTCTGGACTTAGAAATCAAATTCATAGCAGAATTGAGAAAAGAGCCCCGTTGCTGCCACCTTGTGGAGATGAACGATAGCAACGGAATGGTTTTGGAGTGTTGCACGCCTCACGCAACTTTGGATTCTTACACTGTAACTGATTTAATGCAAAACTCATGGTTGTTGTGTGAGACAGCAACTCTGATAGGATGCGCGCTACCGGGCTTTGAGGGCTTTCCTGCTTTATTAAGCATTTCTCCTGGCCTGAGGAGGCACATGCATGTCAGCCTAGTTCTTCCAGCTGTGTCACAGATGTGGGTGAATACCTCTCATAACCTCAGTGATATCTTTCCCAAATAATTTAAAGTGGCTAGTTGCAAGCTTCCACATTTGGCAGTCCTAAAATTCAGTCACAGGGCAGCTTGATTGCTTTTATTTTACTGTCTGCATTTTAGTGTCAGATGTGCTTAGTACAGTCTAAGGTGCATATTAGGGCAGGTCCTGCTACAAGGATGTTTTACTTTAATGAGAGGGAGCTGCTGTTAAATACATGAAGATCCTTTCTTTTCATAAGAAACAGAGGAGGTAAAGTGGAGGTACCACTTGGTATGTCAGTAATCAGGTGCAGTGCATGGATGGGGATGGACGAGGAGTGAGCTGGGAGCTTAGGGGTTAGGATTAAAGGCAGGGTAGGGCCAGGTGGCATTATAGTGTTGGATATTGGAACTAGATGGTCTTCAAGGTCTTTTCCAACCCCAGCTCCAAGGATATGAAGAAGGCTGAGATACTCAACAACTTTTTTTGCTGTGGTTTTTACCATCAGGTGTTCTAGACACACTGCCCAAGTCTTAGAAGGCAAAGGCAGGGACTGGAGAATGAAGAACCACACACTGTAGGAAAAGATTAGGTTCAAGACCATGTAAAGAACCTGAAGGTGCATAAGTCCATGGAGCCTGATGAGGTGCATCTGACTGGCAAAACTGATGGATGGAGTCGCTAAGCCACTATCGATCATATTTCAGGAATTGTGGCAGCCTGCACTGACTGGGAAAGGAGAAATATAACCTCATTTTTTAAAAGGGGAAAAAGGGGAGACCTGGGGAACTACAAGCCAGTTACTGTCACCTCTGTGCCCTGCAAGATCACAGAATCATAGAATCAGCAAGGTTGGAAAAGGCCTTCCAGATCATCCAGTCCAACTATCCACCTACCACCAATATAACCCCACTAGACCATGTCCCTCAACACAGCGCCTAAACGTTCCTTGAACACCTCCAGGGTTGGTGACTCCACCACCTTCCTGGGCAAATGGAGCAAATCCTGCTGAAACTGTGCTAAGGCACTTGGAAAACATAGAGGCCGTTGATGACAGCCAACTTGGCTTCACTGAGGGCAAATTGTGCCTGACGAATTTGGTGGCCCTCTGTTATGGGGTTACAGCGTTGGCGGATAAGGGAAAAACAACTGATGTTAACTACCTTTACTTGTGCGAAGCATTTGACTGTCTGACATTACATTTTTGTCAATAAATTAGAGAGATGTGGACTTGATGGATGGACCATATGGTGTGTATGGAAATGACTAAATTTTTGCATTAAAAGCGTTGTGGCCAGTGGCTCAATGTCCTGGTGGAGACCATTGAAGAGTGTTGTTCCTCAGGGAATTAGACCAATGCTATTGGACATCTTTGATGGTGATGCAGGCAGGGGCATTGAGTGCACCCTCAGCAGGTGAATGAATGACACCAAACTGTGTGGTGAACTTGACATGCTGGAGAAAAGAGATTGCTATCCAGAGAGACCTGGACAGGATTGAGAGGTGGGCCTGTGTGAATTTCATGAAGTTGAAAAAGGCCATGTGCAAGGTCCTTCACCTTACAGACTGAGTGGAGAATGCATTGGGAGCAGCTGTGAGGTGAAGCAGTTGAGGGTGTTGATACAGAATTTAGCACGAGCTGCCAATGGGTACTTGTAGTCCTGAGCTTCATCAAAAGAAATCTGACCAGCAGATGAATGATTGTCTCTCTCTGCTCAGCTCTCGTGAGATTCCATCTGGAATAATGCATTCAGCTAGAGGGCCTGGAGCAGAAGAAGAACATGGAACTGTTGGAGTTCCTTCTCCTCCAGAGGAGGCCACGAGGATAATCAGAGAGTTGGAGACCTTTCCTGTAAAAGACACGCTTAAGAGAACTGGGGTTGTCAGCCTGCATAAGAGAAAGCTCTCACAAGACTTCATTGCGGTCTTTCAGTACTTGAAGGAGGCCTACAGGAAAGCTGGGGAAGTGACTCTTATCAGGGATTGTAGTGATAGGACAAGGGGGAATGGCTATAAACTAAAAGTAGATTTAGAGTAGATATTAGGAAGAAATTCTTCACATTGAGTTTGGAACAGGCCGCCCAGAGAAGCTGTGGATGCCACATCCTTGGAGGTGTTCAAAGCCCGGGTTGGATGGGGCCCTGGGCAATTTGATCTGGTGAGTGGCAGCCCTGTCTGGGGCAGAGATGTTGGAACTGGATGATATTTCAGACTCCTTCCAACTCAAGACATTCTATGATTCTGTGATTTTTACAATTATACCTTGGTAGAAAAGGTGCAATATGTGAGCTCTTACCAGTAGTGTGACATAAAGAATAGTTGTACTTATAAAACTGTTGAACGCAGAATTCCAGGTCATGTTGGATGAGATGAAGCTGTGTAAAAGCAAACATTACTCTTCTGTTTTGACTTTTGATAGAGCCTTGGTGAGAACAAGCACAGACTTAGCTTCCCAGGATTTGAGAAAGCTTCAGGCTCTCTCTCTTAAACCATATGCACATCTGCATGGTGAAGCTAAATGTGCAGGGCTGGAGTTGTGAATGCTGTGGAGATGACCAGCCAAGACCTCCTGTTTTCAAGGCTGCTGTCCCAGCTTTGTGCTCATACAGCCTGGAGGTGTGGGCTGGGAGGAAGTGCTGCTGCTCCTATTGACTTTAGGTTCCTCATTCCCTGAATGCGATTTTGTGTGTTGGTTGTTTTGGATTAAAGATTGGTGTCTGTCAGAGATGTTTGTGAATTACTGAAGAGGCAAACTATGTGTCTTAAAATATGGTTGTCATACGGGTTGCTAACTTCCAATCATTTACATGCATTATTCTCTGTTTCTAAGAGTTGTTTTGATTATGTATATTTCATTACTGATGAAGCATGACTTTTTCTTAAATCCATAGAGTTTAGAAAGCCCAGCACTTCAACAGCTTTCATTTACTGTCAGACGGGGGGAATTACTGGCTGTGATTGGTCCCGTAGGAGCTGGAAAAGTAAGTCCATTCTATGAGGTATTTTAGTCTGTTAAACATGGCCAAAAGCTTGAAAATGTGAAGACCTTTTGTGTATAATAATACGCATTACATCAAGGTGCAAGGTCATTCAAGGAGGGCAGATGTCCTTCTGTGGCTGGGGAGGAAATTGTTCAAAGTTGCTTCTAGGCTGCTTGTAAAGGGTACTAGTGCATTTAGACTACTAAAAGTACTTTGGGTGGCAGAGTGAAATAGGCCATCGTGCCAATAAACACTACTCAATCTCAGTGATGTTTTGAATGCAGACTTCTGAATTTTTATTTTTTGATGTTTTCCAGTCTTCACTCCTAAGTGCTGTGCTTGGTGAGCTGCCTAAAGACAAAGGTTTGATAAATGTTTCTGGAAGAATTGCCTATGTTTCTCAGCAGCCTTGGGTGTTTTCTGGTACTGTGAGAAGTAACATACTGTTTGACAAGGAGTATGAGAAAGAAAAATATGAAAAAGTTTTAAAAGTCTGTGCTCTTAAAAAGGTATGTGTTTTTCTGTGTTTTATCTTCATCATTTATCTTAGTGTTCTTGCAGACTAGTGTTATGTGCTGCATTATATAATACATAGAATGGATTTTTATTTGTACTACGGGAAATAAATTCTTAATAGAGATGCAGGCTTTATTTTTGACATCCATGTGTAAGGACATTCATGTAATTCCTAAAACTTTCACTAGAGGGAGATGTGGTTTTTGTGAAGCTCAAACAAATTTGGAAAAAAAGCTATTCCCAGTTGTTTAATTTCATAAACGCATTCATTGGTATTACAGTAGATATGTGCGTAGATTTAACAAAATATGAAAAAAATCAAACTAGCACTATTTGCGACTTTTATTTTATAAATACCCTTTATGCTTTAAAAAAAAATGTATATATCATTTATTATGCATTAGTAACAGCTATCAAAAGAACCTTAGTGGTATATATTGGATAACTTTGCGAACCCAAGTAGTTTTATGAAAAAATATTTCTGAAAGGTCTGTGTGTAAAGGAGTTTGTGACATGAGATATAGAAGAGGATTAAGCCAGATTTGTCAAGAAACAGACATTTTGCTTGGCAGCTAAAAAGGTTTTATGCAGCATGTTATGATATTCCTGTCAGCAGCAACACAGGTGAAAAGCAGATGGTTACTGTGATGAAATTTTTTTGCAAGGCTTTTACACATAGTGGGTAGAGTTTTAATATCTTCTGCTGATACCCAGTCATATGCTGTTGTCTAAACTTAAGGTTTTATTGACTTAGAAGTACAGCAGACTGCATTTAAAAAACACAGTATTTGATGGTAGATATGTTTTCATTGTTTTGTTTCAAATTTATGTATCTTATAAAAGCTTTGAATGTGTTTTATAGCGTAGTATAAAACTTCTGTTTTCACTCAAGAGGAAATACAGTAGAATGACATGAAACACTGTATATTTTATTCTAACTTAATAGTCTACTGTCCTATAAATTAACCAATTTTTTGTAATGAATGGTGTGGTTATTTCTCTTTGATATATTGTAGTGAAAATAAAACGAATGTAATTCTTAGGGATAATGATAAATGGAAAATAATTACTGATAGAAGCTAGTTCAGTTTTATTTATTGCAACAGCTCTTTTTTTTAAATAATTAATGTGCTATTTTAGACTGGTCTGAATCACCAGCAAGTATTTCATATAACAATAAGAATGGTTGTACACTTTCCTTTGGCAAACCTTGCTGTAAAAGAAATCTATAAGACCTCACCTATTTTTCCTGCTTTCTTAATTATCTTTTGCCGAAGGTACAAACTAAGAAATTAACTGTAGATATTTCATGCAGTATAGTCCTTGTTTTTTAATGTAAGGTGATACCTTAAACAATACTATTCAAATAGGAGAATGTTATCTTGAAATAGGCTTATTTAAGGTTAAAATGATTTTTTTAGTTGCTTTCTGCCTTTTCTTTATGTTCACAGGACTTGGACTTACTACCAAATGGTGACCTAACAGTTATAGGAGATCGTGGAGCTACACTGAGTGGGGGCCAGAAGGCCCGTGTAAATCTGGCCAGGCTAGTATTTTTGTTGTTTCTGAAATGTATAAGATGACAGACATTAGTGACTAGAAGTAAATGACTGTAAAACTTTGTGATACTGACTTTTCTTTAAATCTTGTAGAGCTGTATATCAAGACGCAGACATCTATCTTTTGGATGATCCACTGAGTGCAGTAGATTCTGAAGTTGGAAGACATTTGTTTGAAAAGTAGGTTATTACTTTATTTAAAATAAAATTGTTGTCTTTCAATTTCTTATAGAAAAACTCAAGAAAACACTTTTGGATAGATGGTTCACAAAATTTAGTGCATTCACTTTCTGCATTTGTTTTTCTTCTCTTTTACATATTTGGAAGAGCTATGAATTCTTCCTTCCATTTTTTTCTTTATTTTTAAAAGCTTTGGAATACTCTGGTTTGAAGATACCAGAATTATTCCTAAGGGAATATGTGCTGTTTTCTTGAGGAAAATGACAGATTGTACATCAATATTAATCAGAATTGGGTTTTATGAATATTATTAACAAGTGAAGAACAATGTGGGCTGGGATTTTCAATCTCTTCTTAGTCTTATTGCAGCTTTATTTCTGGAGTAATTTATTAGCAGCTTTATTTGGAGTGACAAGCACTCCAAAATGCTGAAGGAAAGGCCAGAACTCTTACGGTCTTGAGTGGCTGAAATTTCTCTTCAAAGAAACAGGGAATCATGGCCTGCAGACTAGTCTGTGGAGAGCAGAAGTAGAGAAGAGAACGTATAAGTTCAACAGAAAAGAGAGAGAGATCAGACCTGTCCCTATTTCTGAAGAAACAGGACAGTCTTCATTAAAAATCAGGTTCCCTTCTCAATGAATTTCCTCTTCTCTGTTTCTCTTCTTTCAAACTGTCTAATCTACAGCACATTGATACTACAAGAATAATCCAGTTATTCCCAGCCAGTTTTTGCTTCTTCATAGCCTACTTCCCCCTGTCAAGCACAGAACTTATTAGAAGTATAAGGAAAAGCTTCCACTGATTGAGTTCATTTGGCTTTGGTCAAAGCCTAAGTGAAAGCATTTTCTGAAGCATACGTACTTCCCTTGAATTCCACACTCAAACTACTTAAATTTGCTTTTACTCTTGTTCCCTCCTCCCCACTCCTAGGCAATTGTAAAAACTTGTATTGATGAAATGGTCATAGAATTTCCATTGGCCAACACTGCATGGATGTTCTTTTTTTTCCCAAGTGCGGAAGCTTTTAGTATTGAAATTTGAAAATTGTACATCCCATTGATCTTTACGGTTTCAAATTTGGAGATTCCTTTTAAAACCTCATTTTCTTTTATTTTATTGATTTCTTCAAATGGTTACATTTTCTTTCTGTGAGCTGGTATGGAGTTAGAATTTTATGATGCATAGGCTTTATATTTGTTATTGTGTGCAGGTTCATTTTCACCTGCCGCAGCTGATACGATACATGGTTTTTGCTACTTCTGTAGCTTATGTACCCTGTAAAATTCCTTTAACCCCTGTTGAAGCGTACTACTTTTCTGTTTTTGCACAAGATCACTTCACAGCTACAGCTTCTGAATGTGTCTGTGTCATAGTTCCGACAGCACTATGCTGTCAGTCTGTCTCTCCTTTAGGTTTGAGGGTTTATTTGCTGGGGGGAAAACAGGGAAGTGTAGTAGGGCCTTGGAAAGGAGTTTGAGTTGCCTCTTTGGTTTATTCTGTGTTTTGTGAGAGCTCTGACGTTGAGAGTCAATCTCTACATCCTGGTGCAGAACTGAAAGTCTAGATTTTTGTATGTGCTCTGCTAGCATAGTGTAAATTTTGCTGATAACTGTGGAGGTGAGAAGATGTAAGGAGATGACCTCAGAGAATGTGAGACTTGGAAAACCAGCTATGACTCTTCCTAGCAGCATGAATTTTCATTTACCTCTTCCTCCTGAGCTCTAGATTAATTTGTGCTAACCAGTTAAAGTGCAGTAAGACCGTTTTGAAGGGAACAGACAGTGTGGCATAGTAGTGGCAAGGAAAACTGAAAGGTGTCCCTTCTAAAAATGTTAAATGAGGGCATTTCTATATCAGAACTTGGATTCTGAGGCCTGCATGCAAGCTGTAAAAGGTGCTGGGTTAGTGGGGAGAGTTCAGTAGCTTTCCTTGAATAACAAGGCTGGGCTTGTTCCTTAGTGCTTCCTGAACAGTGCTAGAAATCGAAAGAAGAGAGTGCTTGAGCAAGAAGGATTTCTTAGAACATCATGCTGAAGAATGTCTGAGATACCACTTCATACAAACTGCCCCCAGGAATCCAAACCGCAAGGCGTAAAACAATGGGCGAGATGGAAGAAATAGGGGTTTATTTAATGAGAATCTGAAATGGATATTGTTCAGTTCACTCGCTCTTTTTTTTTTTCCTTTGTAATTTTATATTAAAGTTTAATTCTTTTTTTTTTTTAGAAGTGCCTAGTGTATTTGTTTACATCTAAAGATAGGTATGTTCCTAGTAATTCCCTGAAGCTATGGTCTGTATTCATGACATTTGCTGCTTCTCTCTGTTCTGTTCAGCTGCTGCAGTAAACAGCTTAAAATATATAAATTCTTTTCAAATGAGAAAGAATGTGAGTAACACAGCTCCAGTGGGAAAATAGTCCATAATATTAATGAGGGCTTGTGTCTTTTACAAACTTTTCCACAGTACAGCCAAGTTGTTCTGTGGATGATGGAATAGATAAAGTCAGTTTTTCAATGAATTTCTCTCTCCTGATCGGATTCTTTGAGGCCTAATAAGATATAAATTGGATACTCCCCATTGCTGTGCTATTTGTTTTCTTTTTTTTCTGTGAGTTCTCTGATAATTACCCGTAGACCTGCATCAGCCTTTTCCTAAGGGGAGCACTGGTATAGTTCAGTATTTTTGTTTATCTGTGTGTGTGTATACACATATATACATACATAAATATGCGTATATAGATACGTATTATTTTTATTTATATACAGTATACATACAGTATCTTTTCACTAACTTAGGGAATTTAGGGAATTTTCTACGATGTTTGAAATGGGAGACACACATTGCAAATACTGTGGCATGTTTCCTTGTATGAGAAAGTTTGGAATAGCCTGTCATGCTCGAAGAAAATAATTCAGTCGTACTTGGGCCGCAAGAGATTTTCTGGTCTGCTTGTGCATCTTTATAAACATATTTCAATAATTACTCGGTTTCAGATCACCTTTTGACAGAAATTTTGTCCTATTTATGATGCTGAGTTAAGATGTTTTAAGAGCAGGTATGATTGCAAGCAAAAGTATACTTTGGAATTGCAGAAAAAGGTGAAGAAATGGTAAGCTGATGGCAAAGGAGAGTGGGAAATACCATCATGCAAAGTGCATGGATAAGACATCATGAATTCCTTAGTGTATTCTTACCTAAGACGCAGAAGTGCTTGAAGGGAGGAAGAAAATTAAGTATGGAAAAAGAGTTATAGGACTTTTTAAAAACTACATGTACAGATCTGGTTATTAGCCTGTTTAAAGCATTTTCATTTTTGGAACCCTTAGGACTCTGAACGTTTCCACTCTAGTATTCGTCAAAGTGGTGTACACATGCAATTTTCCTGTAACGCTGGAGTTTTGAGGAAAAAGAGCCATTATGGTGGTGAAGACTTTGAAAGCAAGTGGATTATGTCAGTTCTGTAAAACTAGCAAATAGAAGCTAGAAGGTCTCCTTGCTGTAGAGGGATTACAGACAGAATTACTGTGTCAGAGGAACCAAGCAACAGTAACCCTGCCAAATGTACAGGGAAGCTGTTCTGTAAACTTAAGGATTTTCCTCTACTTCCTTTTATGTAGAATCTCTGGAAATAGGAGATATCTCAAGGATATCTCTAAGGATTCCCACTTTGTGGTTTACTACATCATTCCTCTGGTATCACTGCAGTGATGACAGCCCTAACGTAGTGTTGCTTGTTCTTAAAAGTGCGTTAATTATGCCTTTATGTTTGGATGATATGATAAAATAGGAATTCCTTGAACTTTATTACGTTTATTGTAGGTAAAATGTTTAAAAGGTATGAATATGTCATAGAAATGTTGTTGGTTTTTTAAATAAAATGAAAAGCATAAGTTTGACCACTATACATTGTACATATGTTTTCAAAGAAACTGTAAAGCTTTATAGGCTTTTACTCTGAGAATTATGGTGGCTTTTTGTGTGTGTGTGTGTGTGTTTTTGCTTTGTTTGTTTGTTTTAAAATCATACAATATATGCTTACAGAGCCCTGATGTACTTACATGCTTTAGCGTTCTGTGAGTGTGGATGCAGAAGAGTATTATGTGTACCAAAATAAAAATGGACTCAGGGAGCTGTACAAGTTAATGGAGGAAAAGTTTGTGAAAAGCTACTTGAACACAAAGATCTCTGACTCAGAAAGTCCATAGTATAAGGAGCCTAGAGGCTAGAAATGTATACTAAAGGAAGTATCTCTTTGTTTGCTTATATACTTCAACCAGCCATTCGCTGCTGGCTGCTGTCTAGGTCAGGACAGTGAATTTTACGGACCTTTATTTTGTATCAGTACAGTTGTCCTTATGCATTGTCACAATGGAGGCTGGGACTTGTCATGAGGTAGAAATAAATGTTTAGCAAGATAAGCGTAGAAATAGAAACTATGTAGTATATGTGTTCTTGTGTCTTTGGCAATTATGTCACTTTTTTCCTCTACTGAAATTCTGTAAATTTCATAATGTATAAAAACAGCTGGAGAATTCATCCTAAACTTCTTAAAGTCAAAGGAGAGAAAAGCACATGTAGTAAGCAAATTAATATAACAAAGGCTATACGCCTGTGAGCACTTCTGCATGTGCTTTAATTTCATTTCAGTGGTTGTTTCCATTGAAACAGATATAAGTATTAGCAAATTTAAAGTTGTGTGTGAACTTGCAAAAAGGAGAGGCAGAAAGAATGTTAAGGAAGAAAGTCTAATCATTAAAGAAGAAACACTTTGCAGAGGTGAAAGAAAGCTGGTTCTTAGAGATAAAAACTTAAAGAAGATTAAAGAACAACATCTTTCAGAGTAAAGAAAACCTGATATGGAAGGAAGAACAAACAAGGATTCACGTACACAAAGGTGCCAAGATGCTGCCTCCGCCTAGAGGAGCAATTGTGCTGTTGTAGGCACCCTCCTAAGTGTCTTCTGCCACGCGCCCTGCATTATCAAAGCTCAAAACTATTTTTTTAATTGCGCAGAAGTTTTCTGGCAAGGTGTAATGGGTTTTTAAATGGGTGATAATATCCTACTACTTAGATTTGTTAACTTAAAGTATTGTTTATTTATTTATGTCAAATTGGAAGAGTATAATTTTGAAACAGATCTGTCCTGATTCTGTTCTCAGTGCTTTGGATAATGAATGAAGGTCGTTGATGCTTTAGTTTTCAGATGTTAGAAACCTGGGCGATGCTTCAGGCAGTTTTGGAGACAGGGATAAGAAAATTCTTAATTAAAGGTTGTTAGTTTTTATGTACATAGAAGAAGGTTTAAATGCAGTGTGTGACTCTGTGAACACTCAGTGGGCAGGGATCAATGGTGTAGCAGTTCAGTGGAAAATTAGATGCAGATTATGGAAGATCACAAATCAGTATGAGTTGGTAATGTCATTCTCTTGTCAAGGAAACTGTGCCCTCTTGTTTGATTTTGCTTTGTTTATGTTATGTTTTGTACCTGTAAGGTCTCATCTGAAAAAATGTATTCAATTTTGTGCACTTCCAAAAATGTAGATGTGCTTCAGACTCAGTATGACCCATAAAGAAGGTTCAGAAGTCAAGGGAAAAAAAAACCAAAACACTGTTTCTCTCTTGAGGGGAAAAAAAAAAAAAAAATATTGTTTTTTTTTTTGTCCAGAGTAAAGAAATCCAAAAGAGAAACTCAAGGCTGTATAAAGGGTCTGTGCACACAGGAATAATGGTTCATTGGGAAGTGGTGGATTCAAACTATGTCAAATAACATAAGCTTGGATTTCAGAGAAAAAATTTATGGTGGTAAAGGAAGTTTGCTGCTGGAATACATTTTCAGGAATACTGAAATTTCTATTGTTGAGCTTTAAATAATCATGCAAAACAGCCCATCCGTCATCTGTCAGGAAGTGATTCAAGTTGATTCTTATATGGTGTAGAGAATGAAGCTTTCCTAGTCCCCTCATTCCCCTTTTCCTTGTACTGGAAAGACTGAAGAACATTTGGGTCACTATCTCTCTCCTGGCTGCATGCGCACCTGTATGTCTGTGTGCGTATGTATATTTAATAAATGTGACAGTGTTTTGTGCAGTAATTCGTCCTGCTGTAATGCACTGAATATGATGCAGTTCAGCTAAAAAGAGCATGCTCCTCAGGAGAGTAATGGAGAAGAAACATGCTGAAGGTGGACTTTTGAGTTTTTAAGCAGCAGGAGAAACGATAGAGGCAGTTTGGGGCATACTCTTTAGCAGAAGTCTGAATCATAGAATTGTATATCCCATGTTGGAAGAGACCCACAAGGATCATGGAGTCCAACTCCCGGCTCCACACAGCACCACCCAAAACCCAAACCGTATGTCTGAGAGCAGTGTCCAAATGCTCCATGAACTCCGGCAGTTGGGGCTGTGCCTATGGCCCTGGGCAGTCTGTTCCATGCCTGCCACCGTGTGGTGCAGAACCTTTCCCTAACCCCCAGCTGCCCCTCCCCTGACAGCTCCTTGCCGTTCCCTCGGGCCCTGTCGCTGTCACAGAGAGCAGAGCTCAGCGCTGCCCCTCCGCTCCCTGTGAGGAGCTGCAGCCGCCATGAGGCCTCCCCTCAGCTCCTCTGCTCTGTGCACACCCAGGGACCTCAGTGGCTCCTCATGCATCATCTTAGCCTCTAGACCCTTCACCATCTTCGTAGCCCTTCTTTAGATGGACCCCAATAGCTTTATTGAATTGTTTGGCTTGGAGGGATCCTTGAAGATCATCTAGTTCCACCCCCTCTGCTGTGGGCAGGGTTTGAATAATTTTACGACTTTTCTAAAGTACGAGAGCCAGGCACATTTGCAAAACACCAGCGTTTCAAGAGAGGAGACACTGTCTACCAGCACTGCAGTACAAATCTTCTTAAGATTGACAGAATTTAGCCTTCTCTTTAAAAAGTCAGCACTCTAAATATGTTGATGCATCTGAACACTTTGGCCAGGTATGCACCACCTGTATTTTCACTGAGTTCCCTGCATAATTGGTAAGAAAATTAAATGTTGTCAGACGTTCACCTAGAATTGAGTGCCTTCAATTCTGTTTGTCCTTCTTCAGCTATACACAGTGGTATTTCTAAAATTAGATGGAAGGAAACTGAGCCTTTGCGAATCAATTCAAAACATAAATGCTTATGGACTATCTCAGATCTTTTGTGCTTGATTTCTAAGGCAATGTTAAGTTTTCACAAATACAAATTAAATGAGCTTAGAGTTTTGTGGAAGGCCCTTTAGTACATTTGACTGTATTGTACTACTCTTCAAACTCTGCCTTCAATCTTCTGTGGTGGTCTTCAGCCTATAAACTTAGCACTCACTGTACTTTGCAAGACAGGATTTTGTCAAATGGGGGAGAGAATATGCCGAAAAAAAACACCCATAAAGCTCAAAATAGCCTGATGTTTTGAAACAGACGTTAAGTATACACTTATATATTTTACTCATTTTGCAGCCTCAGTGCATCATGATGATACTGTATTTTAAATGGCAAAATTTTCTAGTGAGCTGTCTGAGCAGTGAGTTGTTTAACTCAGTAATAGATCGAGGTATATGCGCTTTGTTGTGATTTTTTCCTCCCTGTGCTCGTGCCAGTGAATTGTGACAACAATTTTTCTACTCATCTCTTATCAACAAACTATTCAACTAGTTTCTTTCTACACTGATAGATGTCAAATATAGAGTTGCTGTTTAAAAAAAAAATCACATTTGGATGAACTGATATATCGCTGGAAATTTGCATTTCCACAGAGGTCACGATCGAGATCATGTCAGATGCTGTGTTGTTGGCTCTGACAGTACTAATTGGTTTGCTCTGATGCTGAGATAATGCATGCTTTTTTTTTTTTTTTAATGTAAACTTAAAGTACAATGAACTCACCTCACCATGACTCAGGATCAAGGTTTAAGGGTTTTCAGCCATTGGAGTTTGTGAGTCTAACAGTAAGCTGTTAGGCATATATCTGGCGCAGAGAAATTTAATAATGGAAGCAGCATATAGGCTGTGGGACCTACGTAAGGTTGAAAGCTAGATCTCTTGACAGTGAATATCTCATACATTTTCTTCTAGCAGCTTTCCTATTAGGCAAGCAAATATCCTGTGGTGTCTCTGATCTCTGTCCAGTCCTCTGGATAGGGTTTATTGAAGACTGTTTTGTAGCGTGTCTGACGCTCCAGGTCCCGCATGGCTTGTTTCCGTGACTGCTCAAAGGGTAGGCAGTCACCACACCCAAAATAATACTCCCACAAGGAGTTTGGTGTATAAATAGTTGCAACTGTCCAAATAGTTATGCTGCTGCAAGTGCCCTGTCTTGTTCATTTGTTATCTGGATCAATTAAGAATGATATCACTAGTTTATGGTTACTCCTTGAAAGCTGCTTAGAAAGCAGACAACTTGCTCAGTAAGAGTGTTGCTTTTAACTTAACTTTACTGCACAGTTTATTTGGACCTGTGTAATATACTTTCTGCATGTAATTATTTATTCTGACTAGTAGTATTAAACATAGTACACTGCATGCTGTGGTCTGTCAGACTGACAAAATAGATGTTAAAAGTAGGTGTAGCAAGCACACAGCAGGAATTTATGAGACAGAATAAACCATATGGTAGCATTATTGTTTCGCTCATGTTCCTTTTCTGTTTTACTCCCCATACTGCTTATTTGCATTTCTCCATTGAAATTGTACAATTAGAGTGCTGTGGTTTCAGTTGTGTTTTGTTTTGTTGTTGGTTTTTTTTCTGGAAGAGTGAAAAGATGCGATTGTTGTATGTTGTGTTTTTTTCTTTCTTTCATTATGAATGACGTCCTCCTGTGTTTTATTAGGAAAAAAAAAATAGACCTCAATAGGAGTGGATCTGTGGAGTAAAATGTGTGGTGCCCAGGTCCATGTGCAGGTCAGGAAGGTTCTTCTTTGAACAAGCTGTCATCTGACCGTATGGGCTGCATTCCTGCTGGCAGATGAATATGATGTATGCTCCTGGAGTGTATCTTCCAGCTTGCTTTCATCTAGAGGAAGTCTGGTCTGTGTTCACCAACACTACTTAGCAGTACGAACCACAGCAGACTGAGTAGTAATGTTTGCTTTTCCAACCCTCTCAGCAACTTACTTGTAATAACTGTTACGAAAGCTTATTTCTGAGAAGTTACTTCTATTTGCTATGTTTTTCCACAGTTGTCCACAGTATGTTGCCTTGCTTCCTTTCCATTAGTTTCAATTTTGATGAATAACCTCATCGTAATTCAGCTTATGATACGTACATTTGTTAGGAGGACATTCATTGCAACGTTAATGAACTACATCCTTCTCTTAAACCATAAACCAGAAATACAAAATTTCTTCTTTCTACCTTGAATATGTAAAAAGTTATAAAAGCAGCGTGCTTGTTGAGTGTAATTTTGAAACGTCCAATAGGCATGAGTATCTTTTATTTTAAATGCTGTTAAATTGAAGAGAAGTTTCACAGAAACGGTCTGTATGTTTTAGGGTACCTTATTTTTAAAATTCTTTCTCCATCTGTTTGCAGGTGTATTTGTCAGGCTTTACATCAGAAGATCTGTGTTTTGGTGACTCACCAGTTGCAGTATCTCCGTGCTGCAACGCAAATTCTAATATTAAAAGATGTAAGTGATAACAACGTGTATATACTTACAGCTTACATGCTTTCTAATTGTCTTTTATAATCTAAGGAAAGGAGGAGGAGAAAAAAAGGGAAAAAAAAGTTCATCATCCTTATTTTTTATCTTTAAATGCATTTTCTGTTTACTAAGGACCGTGCCTGTTTTCAAAGATTTGTAGTTACTAATAACTGTTTTTTAGAACAACTTCCCTGTTAGGTCTTGCTTCCGAATTTTATTATACCTGCATATAATTTTACATATGAAGTTTCTCTTACACATATATATAATATATTGTGAAAGAATTGTTTCTTTTGAGAGAGAGTTACTGCTTTGCTTTTATTCTTGATTTTTACACTTTTGTGTGAATTAAGGGCTATGCTGGTTTTGCAGCCAATCCCCTTTTTAAATTCAGAATGAGAAACAGTCACAGATACTTCTGAAAACAAGCAGTCCTTCAGAGAAACTGGTCCCTTCCAGACATTTTTGTACCATTTGTTCATATGTAGAGAGGAAATGCAATAACTTCAGGTGTTTTTTAAGGTTGAGTGACGAAGTACTTCAAATTACTTTTGATGCATCACGTAGTTGCAAGAAAATATGTTACTGTTGTGACTGAGGTATAAGAAACAACACAGACTATGAAAACAGTCTGGAGTAATTTAAGAAGACTGGCGGTCATTAATGTAGTTCATTAAGCATGTGCTAAAGCTGCATGGCCCTCCTCTGCAGCTTCTCAAGAGAGGTAATTCTCACCTGGCTGTTGCTGGGACCTTTGTCATCCCCTGTTTGTGTTATTTGGCCTGGTTAGCTGTCAGAATGGGATTGCTTAGAGAGTGAAGAGCTTGTTATTTCTCTTTGGAATGAAGAGCTGAGAGAGTCTTCACTTCATTTGATGCAGTAACAGTCAAACTCTCGAAGAAGCAGGGATAGATAAAAACATTGTTACGGAAAGGGTACAATGAAGATAATCAAAGCTTGCATTTGTTGTAGGGTAAAATGGTGGGAAAAGGGACGTATTCAGAGTTCCTGAGGTCTGGCATCGACTTTGCTTCCCTTTTGAAAAAAGAGGAGGAGGCAGAACAGCCGTCAGTTCCAGGCACCCCCAACCTGAAGTCCTCCCGGAGCCGTACCTTTTCAGAGTCCTCTGTCTGGTCCCAGGATTCTTCTGTCCACTCAGTGAAAGATGGAGCAGTGGAGCAACCACCTGTGAGTGCTCAAAGAACAGAATCATCACAATTCTTGTTTGGTGGTGTTGTATTTTTTTTTTTTTAACTCAGACTATGAGAAGGGCTCTTTCCCCACTGCCTGTGAATTTCAGTCCATTCACAGGTGAGAGCTCACTTGTGGCTGCCAGGATCTGGCAGTCCTACCACTTGGGCTGCAGAGGGCAGGCATCCCACAGCTCTGTGCAGCTCTCTTCAGCAGAGTTTGAGCAGATTCATCATTGGCTCTGCTGGCTCAGGGAACCATTCCTGTAGGTTTCCAAAAGAATTGTACCCTGTTGTTTCCTGTCCACTGACAGCGGTACCTTAAAGGACCAATACCACTGTGTTGAGTGGGTTTTTACAATGCTGAGGTCAGATTAATAATTTCCCTGAAAGCATTATCTTGGGAAATACATGCAGAAGCAATGGCTTCCTGCAAAATCTTCATTTGCATGGCTAGCATTATCATACCCACATGATCATGAGCTGGCCCTGAGGGAAGAACCTTGGGATGCTGTTGCACAGCTCTTCCCAGCTCTTCTGGTATCAAAAAAAAGAGTGCTTTTATGGTGCCAGCTTGACTTCCATATGCCTTGTTATCTCTTGGTCTACACTGAGCAAAAGCAGCTGTAATGTTTTCTGTACCAGAGGTGGCCTTACGATGGTGTGTTTGCATTCACACAAAGCAGTGCAGGAGCCCTGTAACCCTGCAAAGCTTATGCCAGCACTACATCCATGGAACAGATAATCTCTGTATGTCCTTGATGCTTTTCATCTTTATGCTATGGGTATATATGATTTATTTTTCTATAATGGAAAGCAGTAAGAGCTGCTAAGCCCCCTTCCCAACCTCCCCCCAAAAAAGGGCTGCAGATAATTACTTTTCATATCTTTTTGGAAGAATGTTTTTATGCCGAAAAGCAGTAAACTTATCTTCGTATCTGATATTATTCATTTGTCAGCTGTGACTGCTGTAAGATCCACAAACATGTGCCAAACTTATTAGCAATATTAGGACTGTTGGGTTGGGGAAAAAAGAAAAACAAACAAAACAAACAACTCCCCCCAAAAACAAGATAGGCTTCTCTTCTAGGCAAGTAACTGGGATTTCTCTTCACTTCTGAGTCAGATCTGCTGATTCCACTGCTTCTGTACAGCCATGCCGGCTGATAACAATACGAAATGTTATGTGTGCGCTGATCTAACACCAGGTTTTCTATCACATGAGACTGGGAAGGGGGTGGGGAAGGAAGTAACCTCCACAAAAAAAAAAAAACAACCAAAAGAAACCCCCCAAAACAAAGAACAACAACAAAAACAGAATGTTGTTCATTTGAATAATAGGTCTGTCTACCTGTTATATGTCTGTTTTTTTTTCCTTTTCTGTCTTTTATTGTCCCCTGTCCATGGGTCATTTTACCGATTTTCTGAATTAACAGATACTTTGATTAGAAGTTTGTCTTTACCATCAGCATGTGTTGACTGATTTCTGATTCAGACTTGAAGAAGATTGTTTACTTTAAATACTTTCCTGAAAAGGAAAAGTTATACACACTTGGATACTGAAAACAGAACCTTTCCTATGTTAAGGCCTTAGTTTTGAGAACCCCGTTGATTGGTGCTAGTGCATGAGAAGAAAAATCTGGTTCAGCAGTAAGCAGTGCTGGCAGTTAGAGCAAATATTTCTGACTGCAAATGAACTCAAGTTACATGCCGTGATGCAATGCAAAATATAATCCTCCCTGTGTCATTCTGCAGAGTTGATTTTTCAGTGTTATTGCAATGAGACTAATTTTTTTTGTCAAAGCTATAGTTCCCATACTTAAAGTTTTTATATCTGTAATCACTTTATCTTATTATTTAATTGCTTGCTAATTTTGAACCGTGTCTTTCAAGTAGCTTAGTCTGAATCTGTAGCTGCCAGGTTAACGTTGTTTTTGTTTGTTTGTTTGTTTTTTTCAGGCTGAAAATCCACTGGCTGCAGTGCCAGAGGAGAGTCGCTCTGAGGGA
The DNA here is from genome assembly GCF_002078875.1 of Numida meleagris. Lineage (NCBI taxonomy): Eukaryota > Metazoa > Chordata > Aves > Galliformes > Numididae > Numida > Numida meleagris. The sequence goes on from NC_034409.1 coordinate 143,902,272, forward strand.
AAAATAAGCTTTAAGATTTACAGAAAATATTTCACTGCAGGAGCAAACTACTTTGTGATTTTTATACTTGTATTATTTAATATTTTGGCACAGGTAAGTCATTGGGAGTAACAAATAATAATAAATAATTTTGTTTTTGCCTTTTTTTAACATAGCGTATGCTTGTTATTGTGATGTTGTGACTAAAATATTTAGGAACATGGTGTTCTTACATCTAATAAGTTGATCAAGTATTATGCATAGAGTTTTTGTACTGCATTGAGATGCCATGCACTGATTCTTATTTCAACAGTTGTAATACTCCAGTAAAATAATAATTCTACTGACAGTGCAGCCCAGAAATTATAAGCCAGTCTAGTTTTTTGGGGATGCAGAATAAAGTCATAAAGTGTATCCAATAGTATTTAACAAATCTGAAGAAATGTTTCCTTCTTCAACTGGAAGCATAAAGAGATTGACTGGGTATGGAAGGAGGATTACAGAACTGTTAAAAGAAAAGCTCTTCTGCTGGTAAGCGCAGGTTAAGAGAAAGGCTAGAAGGAGAGTTGCTGTTTAGAAAAAGTAGAAAGTGAAATATTGTGTGATGCAGACTGTAAAAGAATTTTTAGAGTAGGAAAATTATTTTAAAACTTACTGAAAGAAATGATGAGCTGAGGAAGCTGTGTGAAGACAGCCTATTGCCCTTCTCTCTGTTTCCTGCTGAGAAAGCTCAAATTCATTTCATGGAAATGATTGGTCTTGGCTGTAAAAAGTAGTATATATATTTATACATGTTACGTCCTTTTTGCTTATCCTTAAATTGAGTCTGTTGGAAAGAAGGACAACTGAGCAAGATCAGATCTCTGCAGCAGAGATCTGCCCAGAACTTTAATTCACATGAACAGAGGTATATTTTGAGATAAGTAGTTCTTTTACAGGTTTATAATCACCTCTTGTCACAGAAGGAAGATGGCAGTAGAAGTTTTTCCCTCCCTCTCCTCTCTCATCCTCTTTCAATCCTGTTCCTGGTAATTATCTCCTGTAAACACAAATTTCTGGGCTGGTAACATCAGAAAGTTTGTTAATCAAAAAGCGTTTTGGAATATCTGTTGTGGCAAATTTAGGAACGGAAAAAATGTGTTCTTTAATGTACAATTAACATGCGTTAGGAAGAGCTACTATATTTTACCTGCTTAAGTGTCTTGTTTTCCTTTAGTTTACTATCAAGTAAGGTAATTTAAGGTAACTTCTTTCTTTGTAGAGGGATCTCATAAATCTTCTGATGTGCTTTGCAAATTGCTGCTAATCTTGAAAGACTGGATGGCATACTTTTTTGAATATGTGGTGTTTTCCCAGAGAACATAAAAGAATTGAAAGGAAGTTTAACTTTCTAATGTTTTTTTCATTTTGTAAAATGATTCCTGTATTTTCCTCTTTTATTCAAGGTGGCATATGTGCTCCAGGACTGGTGGCTTTCTTACTGGTAAGTTAATGATGAAAACTGATCAGTTGTTCCTGTCTTTCCACTCAAGAGTTGTTTGTCAAATAGAAATCACTATTGTATTGGTATGGGAAAAAACTTGTTCTAGGAAACTTCAGAATATGTGTGATATTTTCTTACCTCTACTCATTTTGTATGTGGAAAAAAATTGAAACATTATGAAACATTATGGTGTGACTGTGATAGCTTCTTCTCATGGTATGATGCATGACAGCATCAGTACATGGGATCTTTTGAACTGAAGATTTCAATAGAGTTGAATGCAGAAACAGTTAAACGCGCTCATGAATATTTGCAGAATGTGATTTGATGATCATTATCTTCCATGTGCATTTCCACAGGGCAAATCATCAAGAAAAGCCGAATGTTACAACAAATGGAAATAATGGAGCAAATGAGACTGAACATCTAGACCTTAACTTTTTTTTGGGGATTTACGCAGGTAATGACACATGTGTATGTGTCTATATACCTTAAAGATCTATTATTTCACCTACTATAATAAACAGTTGTGAGTGGTGCAAACCAATGGCAATGTGGGGAAATGTGATTTCTAGCAGGAACTGAGCAATGTCTTATGAGATTGGGAGCCTCATTCTTGCTTCCTTACTAAACTTACTGGAATTAATAAATAACTAGATGAGTACAACAGAAGAAATAGGTCGAATGCAAACTCTTCAATTTTTTTGCCTAGATTTTAGAAAGTTAAGCATTCAAAAAGTAAGGTTATGGTTGCTGTCTCTACTAATAGATTATGCAACTCTATCTTCTGTCATGATATGGTTGGGCAAGAGGGATTTGAAATTAATACTCGTTCTGTGCTACCATAAAACTTGGCACAGCAGTGTTACTTCTGAAGTACCGTAGGAAAAGAACCAGTTTTTAAAAAGCCTCCTAGATGAGTATGCAAAGCAAGGTGTTAAAAAAAAAATTCAATATATATTCTACATATATATTTCAATACATGACATTATAATATATATAATAGTTATCCATATGCTTTTTAATATCCAGAAAAGGGTACTAATCTTTGTATTCAGACATTGAGGCATCTTAAAATACTTGTCTGAAATGTCATTTGAAAAATTAATGCTGAAAAATAATGTGTAGAAATACGCTCTCAGACTCTGCTATTTAGCACTTTCAGTGTTTTACAGTTTTGCATGGCATAGTAATTTCTTGACTAAAATATGAATGATAGGTCTGAGAAAGCAGGTAGGATGCCAAAAGAATATTCTCTGAATGTATTCAGAGACATCCCTCTTGCGTGAGAGGTAAGTGCTATCTATTTTTTTTTATCATTATTTTTTTGTGAGAATCCATGTGACCTAAGTATTTGACTGAATACATTGTACTTGGCCTGGGAAACAGCAGTATAGGAGCCAGATAACTTGGCTTTTATTTTCTCTCTGTAATGTCTTATTTCATGTGCCAATCAGTGGACTGCACAGTATGATTAAGAATGTCAAACTTGGCTTGCTTTGACCATATAACCTAAATCAAATTGCAGAAAATTTTATCCTTTAAGGCAAATTTTGTTCTAGATAACAGAACAGCGAAAGTTAACTTTGATATTGAAATGTTCAGATAAATCAGTGATACATTTGCAATGGTTGAAGAGGAAGCATTGTTACTTACATAAAATTGTAAGTTGAAAAAACAGCTAAAAGAGGATAGCAAATTTCACATGAAACACATAATTAACTTTTTCGGTAGCCTCTGAAATGGTACAAAGTAGCTTAACAATTTTATTTATTGTTCTCAATGTTTAAAAGCAGTAATCACCATGGTAGTTCCTTCCTGGTCTTTGTTGTTTCTATGGGATAAAGATTTAGAAGAATAAAATCTCTGTTAATGGGAATCCTCAGTGGTCAGAGCTGAGGTGCCACATCCATTCCTTTTGTATAAAGTGAGTGTACCAGGAGACTCTGCCTCTCATGTTGAGGAGGTAAGCTTGTAAACATGGAAAGCAAAAACCTTCTGCCTGAGACAGGCAGGAGGAAAGACTTGACAGTTGTGTTGTTCCTCCTCTTTACCACCAGCCACTAGGTGTCCTCGGGTGATTTGTGCAGTGAGGGCCACACGAGCAACTTCAATCAGCTTCCAAGACTGAATGAAATTGTGGAGAAATATGGGGGTGCCAGGAGTGCTTTCCTTCCTCATGCATTACTCCAACCAACTGTTTTCAGTCTTTCACTCTGTAATACATGAATAATGAGGTTAAAATTAATGTGTAATGTAATTTATTTGCCACTGAAAAACTTATTTTTGCCATTCCCATTTATCTTCAGACTGTAGGAGGAGGAGCAGCATTGCCTACAAAAGATGTAAGAGCAATGTGTTTAGATTTCTGAAGGTGATAGTTTGACCCAAAGCTCTGCCATGTTCTCTCTGCGTGATACCTCTTCTGCTCTTCCTTCTTGCTTGACCCAGATTTCCTAGAGGAGCACATGCAGTTACTTTTGGAAAATGAGCTTGCTTCTACCTGGTCTGGACTATAGCAGTCAGGGCACAGCAAACCAACTCTCATCCCACCCATGTGCTTTTCTGTTTAAGAACAGCTCCACGCAGAGCAGAATATAAGTGATAAAGGGCATGCAGGCAAACAAAGTAGTTACACTCTTTCTTGCGTTCTGGAAGGATACAGGATAAACAGGAGGTAACTAATTGGCCTAATGACATTGTATCATGTAAAACCTCATTCTACCACTGTACCATAGTTGTACCTGAATCCTATCCAGGTTCTCCCTGTCCTTAGAACCTATGTGTTAGGTTACTAGTTAAAGTATAATTTAAGGTTGTCCTCAAGGCCTGAGCACCTGGGCTTGTGGTGGCTGCTTTCAGTTTCTGGAGCAGATTGCCTGGAAGGCCTGCAGAACTGCCAAGTACAAGGTTAACAACTTTGCTGTTCAGCTTTGGACTCTGCTCTTCATGGGCTGGGAACTTGGGCAGGCACATTGCAGGCTACAAACAGACCAGCAGCAATATCATCATTCTTTGTTTCCATCTTTTGCCTTGTAGCACCTCAGTCTTGTAAGTGGAGATGTGCCCAGAAGAAAGACAAACAGTCTGCAAACCAATTCCCTGGAAGGGCTCTGTTCACACAGCATAAGGGATGCATCTTCTTCTGTGTTAAAGAAATATACATCATTTAAATGATTTGATGTGGTTTACAAGGGGAAGTATGGCATGAGTGGTTTGAACTGATTGAGAATAACTCAAGGTTGTTTCTAAATAGCCATGTATGTATATTACTTGGTTAATACCTGCTGGCAAATGTTGAATGTTCACTGTGACCTCTGCAAGCCACAATTATACATGGCACTGTGAAATGAATTTCTTAGCAGAACTGTTATGCAGAAGGTTATAATACAGATTTATTTTGTGGGTTAACAGACATTTCCTGCATTTCCATAAAGTAACAATTATTTTGAAGAGAAAAAGAGAAATTGTTTAAATATGGCTAACTGCAGCTAGTGACAAATACAAGGTAGCTGTGTTCTGTGCTCAGTCCTAGTCCCTAGGCATATGTTTGGATTCTTGCCATATGCAGAAACCAACAAAATTATTTTGTTGCTCAATTTTATTTGAAATTTTCTTTTCTTTTTATTTGTAGAAGATGCATATCTGTATGCATGCTCTGTCAATGTTTTTTAATTTCAGGTTTAACAGTGGCTACAATACTGTTCGGCATAATAAGAAGTCTTCTGGTCTTTCAAGTTCTTGTTAATTCTGGTCAGACCTTGCACAACAAAATGTTTAAATCCATTTTGAAAGCTCCTGTCCTGTTTTTTGACAGAAATCCTATAGGTAAGTTTAATTGGCAAAAAACCCTTAACATTTAATGTAACTCATTGATTATGTTAAATATTCTATTTCGGAGCAGTTATAAATTGAAAGTTGTTTTTTTTGTTTGTTTGTTTTTTTTACACACTTGTGGCTTCTGCTTCCATGCCTACCGTGGTATTCTGAAATTTAAAAGTCAGAATGTTGACTGCATATTGACGGTTGATCCTACTCTTTTCAAAACTGTGGTTTTGGTGGTGTTCATTGAACAGCTTGTTGCTAGTAGCATCAACTGCACCAGTTGCTGGTCGGTTCTGATCTGATTCCTTTAGCAAAGGTCTCTCTGCGACATCGTGAATGTATACGCATGTATTTTGTGTGGATGCCTTTCTTGTGCTTTTCTTTGAAAATCTGACCAACAATCATTTGCCCTTTCTGAAAAATAATTCTAAGCAAGCGTGGTAATTCACAGTCGTTGAGAAACTGTGTAGCTTAATATCCTTCCAGAATGGACAATAGAATGCAATTTAAAACTGTAATGCAGATCCTTACACTCTTCAGAAGAAAGGAGAGGGAGAAGCTGGGGCAGAGTTAAGAGAGTTGGGGAAGTGGAGTGGTGCTGATTTAATGACCAGAGATTTGATGTGCCTTCTGGCCTTCATTCTCTTGAAGGAAAGGAATATAGGGTTGGTTTCATCCTTCCAGGGGCTGTTTAATAACTGTAAGGGTGCATAGGGATAGCTTTGTGTTTTTTAGAGAGAGTGGTAATATTTTCAGGAAACATATTCCTGTGTAGAAAAGGTTCGCATCCATAGTATGATGAAAAAAACATATATAATTTCCCCCTTTAAAAAAAAAAAAAAAAAAAAAAAAAAAAAACTTCAGCTGCACAAGTTTAAGGTCGTTATATGGTCTGCTTGTACTCTGTGTCTGTGGTAATGAACATCGAAGGCCACTGCAAAGGGTTAGAAGTAAAGCAGTAAGCTCAGTAGAAAGCTAGTGAGAGCATATATGTCACAAGAAATTACAGTGCTAATGGGGTTTGTTGTCAGAAGTGCGGTGTTTATCCTCTTCCCTCTTACCTTTTTGTATGCAGCATGTGCACTAACTGTGTTTTTTGAAGAATACATTATCATCTTGTAAGAATGCCCAAAACCGTGGCTCATTGTAACGAATAAAGTCAGAGCTATAGACTAAACATCAGGGACAATATAGAGTAATAAGAAATGGTTTGCTTTGTAACATACTGTGAAGCTCAAATTAGCAGTGCTTTGTAAAAGAGTGGCATTCATGCAACCTGCCTATCGCTGGTATTCACACACCATCATGACTTATGTATGTATGTTTCTATTTATCAGTGGATATTTTATAATAGAAGATTAACTTCGGTGTGTATAAATTTCTTTTCCTTCATCTTTCTTTTGGTCATGGTAGCGTGCAAAGGTACAGATGTTCTGATCTAAACGTCTTTTGGAAAAGGAAAAAGAAAAAGATGACATGGGAGATGTGATGCTCTTGTTCAGAACTGCGGCATGTAGCAATTCTAAAATTCTGTTTTGAATATCTTTGTTTCATCACCTGATTTTGGTGGGTTTTTTTTCTTTTTTTTCTGTGTATGTATCTTTTAGAATTTACATTAGGGTAGGATTTAAGTAAAAGCCTTTTTTTCTTCCTTTCTTTTCTTTTCTTTTTTTTTAAGATACCATACTATGGAATAGTTACTGAAAAGAATTGAAATTACTAAAGCCTCTTTTTTTAGTGTTGTGATTGTAACAGTCAAGCTAAGCTATTAGTTAGCATATCTCACATTAACAAAGCTGATACTGTAGTGACAGATCCTTCATTTAAGCATCCAGTGTGTTTTCAGTATTTGTGTGAACTCTAAAACATTTGCAAGACCAGTTGCAGAAATGACTTTTGCTGTTTTATTTCTCCAGAAATAATCTCCAATTAAAAATGCTGTAGTCACTATTTTGAACACATGGTGATCCATTTTCAAAGTTGAGGAAGGAAAGAAATTAATAGACGTCCCAAGCTCTCAATGGTTCTTACTGGAGAAATAGACTGATGAGCAGCATCAGGGCGTCGGCATTAGGAAATGGGAATACGTATTGAATCGTGACATGTCTGTCAACTCCCAGCAGTGTAGATCCAATCAGTCGTGGTGAATAAATGAAATGACTTATTTCTTAAAAAAAAAAAAAAAAAAAATGCTTTTTGGATCAGCTTAAGCATGAGACGAAGACCTCTTTAAGGCCTCTTTTTATATATTACATCAGTAGTGTATAGGGCGGTTTGCTAAGGGAATAGTAACGAGCGTCTTACTCAGACAGTGAAGAATATAGGTATATTTTTAGGAACTTGGATTATATAGCACAGGCTAGAAGAGGAATATGAGGACCCCTCTCCTTTCTTTTTTCCCACCCAAAAATTATCTGCTCAGATTTCACCTTTCTGTAATTTGGCATAGATCTAAAAATAGTTATACATTGCTGCTTTAAGAGTGTTTTGCATTAGAAGAGCCTTGCTAGTGCGCAAGTGTCTGTTTCATTCTTAAGCACTTAACCTAACCCTATTGAGCTGATAATCCGAAGTGACTAAAGCTTATTGTGTTATCCAGAATTCAGAAAGAACAGTCAGATACTTATGACTGAAATTTAAGTTTATCAGTTGATATCTATATGGCACGACTTAAACAGCTGTAGTGAAAGCTCGATGGGAAATTCTCGATTATGTGATTGTTTTTGTGAATTCATCACCTCTGACTTTGTTAACAGAACTTTCTTACTTTCTTCTTTAGAGAAGTTGACTCTTTCTTTAGAAACTTCCTTTCCTCTTCTATCCAAATCCCAGTAAGAATGTTGCAGGCATGTCGAGATGTCTGTAAGGAGGAAAATACGGACATTTGCACTTAATAGTGAATGCTCTATGTATTCCTCTTTATGTGTCACTTGTAGGAGTAAAGGAGTTGATTTCTGTGCAGGTCTAGCACAAGAGGGCAGCATGATCTATTTTATCCCAGCATAGCATTGCGACAGCTTGTTAGAAGGCTAACAAAATTTATCTATTACATTTTTAGAGATGGCATTTGAGGAATGGATTTTCAACCTCTACACTGAACAGAAGTGGTTCTGTTTAGTTATCCTCATTATCTGCAAGTATAATATTTTCTCTTAATCTTTTACAGAGTAAACTTTTTGGCCTCGTGTAATGCTGAGTTCAGGAACTTAGTGGACAAAAGTCAGATAACCCTGTGGAGTTTTGGTCCAGTCAATGAGACCTTCACCCATTATTCCTTACATTTCTTTCTCAAAATGTTTGAAATATTTTAAAACAAGCATGATAGAAAGCTAAGTAAAAGGGACTCGAACTTCAGCAGCAATGACTGTTGAATTGGGAGTTCCTTCTTTTAAAATTAGTTTCTTATTGATAGTGTAGGAGATTCTGGTTTTGACAAGCTTCAGGATTTGATTCAAGATTACTTGCTTGGCTTGTAAATAAATTGTTCTTTTCTGGGATTTGGTAAGAAAGATTTCTTTAGAGAAGGAATGCGAATGTATAACGGCATCACTTTCAGTAATGGTAGTTTTAGTGGAGATTGTGTGTAATTTTGAACTGCATTGAGTTTAGGAAACTGAAACCTGCTGCTGCTGTGCTGATGGGTGCTACAAGAATGAATGAGTGATATGCATGAATTTGTTCAGATAAAATAGTAATCTCTTCCCCATCCTCTGTCTAAAATTCAAATTGAATGAGAACCACTGCAGAAATGCATTTGAACATGAAGCTCTTTTTTTCTTTTTCTTCTTCCCTCGTTTAATTTGTCTCTCCAAACTGTTACAGCATTTTGTTCTTCCTAGAGATAGAAAATAATGAGTTGTGTGATTTGTCCTTTACCTGTTAAATTAGCAGCTTTCCCTCTCCCCGCCCTCAAATGCTTTGTGGAAGATGCAAGTAAACCTTGATCCCTTTGATTGCTTACTCAAACTTCAAGGTTTGACCAAGGTTATATTCTTCTGTCGTGGCTTCCAGAAATGATGTGCCAAACTGATAGCTAAAAGCAGCATATAAAGCAAACTTCAACTATTAAAAGATAAAAATGTGAAAGAAAGCTGATGTTATAATGAAGAGTTTGTTTTTCTTTAAGGCATAAGGATTTTAATTATAGTGTTCATAAATCATGTGTTGAAACATCTATAATTTGACAGAGAAAGTTTCTTTATAGGATTAAAAGCTTGTTCATCAGTGCACAAGTGCCTATCTGCATTTTATCTGACAGAAACGTCAAATGGGCCGTGTTGTTTAAAGTATTTAAGCTGTATAATATTTGCAACAAATACGATATTTCAGCAGTTTGAAAATTACAATGCTGATAATGAGGTTGTTAAATTATAGTTCTATCAGTTGGATAGTGAAACTGCTTTAGTTAGTGTACATTAATGTATGCTTGTTCACACAAGTGATTCTGCTGAACAAGTAGCATGTTTAAACAAGAAATACTGGTCCTATACCCTGTGATTTATAGTAGGTGGTGTTTTGGCATATCATGCAGTTAACAAGGCAAAGCTTCATGTTAAAATATTTCGTTTGTAGTCTCATTCATCACTGATATAAATATTCAGTAGTGATGCCAGAAAATGCATTGTATTCCTATTTGACTCAATGATTCAGTTGCTTTCTTTTTTCTGAAACAAGATCTATGCTATCTTTCTGATGCAGTTTTCAGATATTTCCTTGTGGTCAAGATGAATTCTGAGGGATTGTGTAAAAGTATACTAGCTCTCTTGACAGCTTGCTTGTTCTCTTAAGCTAATACAAAAAGAAATATGTTGTCCTTAGTGTAGCAAAGGCTTTGTTTGCGACTCTCTTTGCCAAGCTCTAAAGCAGGTTCACGTATGCATAGGTTTGTTAGTTTATGTTGAAAAGAAGTCCCCACGGGACAGCCTCTTGTTGTAAAATAAAAACAGAGCTTCTCTCTTCCGTGTTGGTAATCACTTGCATTTGTTTGGTGGTGAGATGACAACACAATATGTCCCATCAATCACCGAGATTCTTAACAACCACACAGGGTTGTAAATATTATGTTTGGGTGTTTTAGTGGAACAGCTCGTCACTGAAGTAGGTGTGGTAATTAAAACCTGTTAGGTTGCTACATTTGTTCACCAAAAAAAACTTTAATGTTTTTTCATATAACAATGGTACTATGTACTTTAAACCTTATCAGGGCGTGATTAATAAATGATATTTTGTGGGAGTTGCTCATTTACTGCTAGTATTATCATGGCTTTTGTTAAGAGTTTAAATAGCCTTACACTTCCATGTATTTTATCGCTATTATGATTCTGTCAGTAACCTTATAAAGTTGATTACTGTAGGAGTAGTCTTTAAAGTTAGTAAATAGCACTCTGGTGTTATGTTTACATTTATTATCTATTAGTGTAACCCAATTCCACTCTATCCTTTTCTTCTCTACAGTAATAATTGAATAAAACTTGGCTGTAAACTGATGAGACAAACCCATTACGTTTTTGGTTCTCCAAATCAGTGCTAACCCTATTTATCCTCCATATGCAAGATAAAATGAAAAGGTTTACAGAAAACTATTTGTAGGAGGGTATGGTGCATTATTTAAGATGGAAACAGTGGGAAGCTGGTACCGATGACCGCTTCCAAGTGCAAACTCGCTCTTTCCTGGCACAAGATTTCTCATGCCTTCACAGGGATTTTCTATCTTCCTTGCATTAAAATCCCCTGGTGGGCAAAACGGCCTGCTGCGAAACTCATTTCTGACCATATGCTGACCTGCCCAGATACTGCAGTTCTGGTTTTTCATTTGCTAAAGCAACCACAAAGCAAGCTACTCTCGCTCCACCTCAGCCAAAGGAAAAGGAAGCACAGAGGTGCTGACAAAGATAAACCTAATTAAAAGTGTTGGGTTTAGAAGACTGAACAGAAGTTGTTCAGAAACATGGCAAGTGTAGTGGGGAAGTAAAAATGGCATTACATTACATTTTAGTCTCACATAGATGTCAGCCTAATTTTGACAAGAGTTATTAGAAGTAGGAAGGAAATGGTTGGAGGGAAGGCTGCAGTAACATCAGTGAAGAAATGTGAGGGGGGTAAAAGAAGGCCTTGCTGAGGTGATATGGCAAATCTGCTTTCAGAGATAATCTGAAGGATGAAGACTTCCTGGTTTTGATAATAACTAGATTAAATATATATATTTTTGCCATTATCTGCTTAAAACATTGCTGGACGTTGCTTTGGCTGTTGTGAGCCACAAGGACTGGAGGCTCCGCATGGTTACGGCCTTCTCCTTTGCCGCTTCACAGAATCACAGAATTGTAGGGGTTGGAAGGGACCTCTAGAGATTACCGAGTCCAACCCTCTGCTAAAGTGTGTTCCGTACAGCAGGTAGGCATCAAGATGGGTCTTGAATATGTCCAGAAAAGGAGACTCCACAGCCTGTCTGGACACCCTGTTCCAGCGCTCTGTTACTCTGACCGTGAAGAAGTTCTTCCTAGTTTATAAACACCAGTACTGGGTGGGAAATGAGCATTTTTGAGAAATGAAGAAAAAGTACTCAAAAGCCTACTTTCATTCTCCCTTGGAATAAGGTAGAAGTATTTCTGAAAGAATTACTTTGTGAAGAGTAGGGCAGGGACAGCAAACAGCCAGGTGGTGGTGAGAGTATGACCATGGAGTGTGGGAAGGGAGGCCCAATCTCCTCACTCACTGAATTAGTAAGGGGCTGGAAGGCAGGACTCCAGCATCCCAGGAGAAGGCCCTGTACATCAGAGCACTGGCTTTTCTGGATTCTTTCCCATTCTATAACCTTTTATTATTAACTGTCATCTCTTAGGGACATACAGTCCACTGTGGTATTTGCATACTGTTTTTATTTTTTTTTTTTATCAGAGTGGCTGTTAACTGAAAGAAAACAAAGACTATTAGAGTGCAAACTCATTTCATTAGCTCTGTTCTTCTGTTTTATAATGCACAGAAATCTCTCTCCCAGATGATCCTAGGTAATTTGCACTGCAGCATCTGGGTGAATTAATTATTCTTTTTTTCAGATTGCCAGCATCTTGCAGATTATGCAACAAGTGAAGATTAGTTTGTGCCTGTGGTGATCTTAGAGAGTATTTGGAATCAAAGGGCACTTCTTGATCCAAAATTAAAATTTTACTGTAGAGAAGAATGGATGTTGTATGTGAATCTGCCTGTTCTGGCAATCCAGAGTAAAAAACAAATGATAGAAATCTAAAAGTAGGGGAGTGGGGTCTCTCTGCATTTGGAGGTATTGTCTCAAGCTCTGCTTTACTGTGCTATTCAGTTTAAAAAGTGCAAACCCGGTAGTCAGAATTACTTATCTATTTGTGCATAACATGAGACATTACTTGCTTGCTTTCTGTCTTCCCCTGGTATTCTTTTTCTAGGACTCATTTTGGGTAGATAAGTTGTCAGTGTTCTTGTTACATATACAGATGCATACATACAGAGGAGCTTCTTCAAGTTTTGATTTCTGGTTATTTAATACAAAACAATGCTTTATTTGGAAGAGGCAGCAGTATGGCAAGCTGTATATGTTGACAGCTACCAGTCTTAAAAACAACTTTACAAATTATTTTAAAATATTATCAAGTATATGAAAAACTTGTTCAGTAGTGTTTTTCATGTAATTAATTTTGTAATGGATATTAATTACTGATTGTGACAATAGCTACTTTGGAGGTAGGTTCTTTGAAACTGGTTACTGCTCATTCTTGGTGTTCCTTCTTTTTTTAATGTTCATTTAAACTTGGGCTCTTGTTGAACATTTTCCGAGGTGATTCTCGCTTGCAAGTTTTGTTGACATAGTGTTTGTTTTCTGCTTGAGCAGAACATTTAGTTGTGGTGGTTCCTAGCAAGAGGTTACGGAATGAGGAGATTTCTGAGACGCGTGAAGAAGCTGAGGCTGTTTTGGCCACTGTTCACCTGAACACTAGGTAGGAGAATGTACTCAAAGAGCCAGAGCACAGAGTAAGCTGAGTGGTATATTGGAGAAAGGTGGCACGTGTTCAGTCTCAGTTGTCTGGTTCAGGGCAGAAGTGAATTGTATGCTCATGTTTTTGTTTTCCTTTTGGACTTTTCACTGCTGTAGAAGACTTGTGAGTGGCTGCTGATCTGATGTTCTTACAGATATGCCTTCCCTCATCCATCCTCATTTCACCAATTGAAAAATATGATTGAGGTCAACAGTACACCTCAAACTTGAACTTTTGTAATGAGCTACTCATGCAATATATAAGGTGTTTGAGGTCAAAGGAAGTTGTTAAACTCCCTGTAAGATCATGCTTCAGCCAGCATGTTTCTTGACCATTTTCACCCCCTGTATACCTGCATTTATCTTTTACTCTTTGTGTCTGGGAATGCTACTCTTCCATCTCTCCTAACCTCTTTAAACTGTATTCTGCATGTATCTTGCTTTCTTTCAAGCATTAATCTTCACTACCCTGTGTTAGTGTTGAGATGCAGAGTGCAGGATAATCTGACAGCACATGGAAAAAAGAGAAGATGAAGATTTGGAATATGAACATTATTGTTGCCAGTTACAATAGATGAAGGATAGATGGCCTAACACTTCTCTTTCTCAGTTTTCTTTTTATCAGATGTGATGAGATTCTCTGTATGTGTGGTAAACCTGTTTTTTTTCTCAATGAAGTTATTGTCTATTTAATATGCAAATGATGCAATGCAGAATATTGCTAATTTGTGCGTAGGCCAAAAAAAAAAAAAGCAACACCCTTCTGCTTTGTGGCAAGCTTCCCTTTGTCAGAAATACACGTTCCCATTTCCCTGCATGTATTCATTTCTCAGCGTAGTTTCACGTTCATCAGTTTGCATGTTCACAGCCCAAAACAGATTCAGTTCACTCTAAATTTTCAAAGTTTTCTACATCTGTTTTTAAGATGTCATAAGTAATTTCTCAGACAGGAATACTGTTCCCACCCCATCCTTTCTAAGACATGACCAGAGGACAGTAAGTGTTGAGATACTGGGGGCATTTACTCAGTTCTATGTTGCTGGTTTTTTTCTCTCTTTTGTTTTGATTTGAGAATTTAAAGCTGTAAATTTTGCACTGCCTCATTCATCTCTTCTTCCAGTGCACTTACGTTTATAATGTCATGCTGGTCTTTGCAGAGAAGGTGGTGAGCATCTGTCTTCTCTTAGATTGGACTTAGAATGTTAAATGTTTTATATGCAGTGATCACCTCATTACATGGAATAATAAACAGTTTCAGAAGAATCACAGTTCTCTGTCTCTAATTGTGTTTGCTTTCTTTTCCCTCTTGCTGAAGTGGGGTATGTCCTTCATGCTGGGCAACTTAGAGAAGAACTTCTATTTGTTTTATAACCTGTAAATGTGAGTAAATTTTTGCAGTGCCTAATGAGATAGGAGCCTAACTTTCAGTTTACAAAAGGAGAGACTAAAAGCAAAGTTAAGTTCCAGGATTCCTACGCCCATTCAGATCACATTTGTTGTATGCTACTTGGTTAAGCTTTTGTTAAGTATAAAGTAGAAATTGTGTGTTTGTTTAAATAAGGTTTTCCCTTCAATAATGGAGGTCAAAGTTTCAAGTAGTAAAATAATGGAACTTCAAATCCCTGATTTCTTTTATTTTCTAATAATTTAGGATTCCAGTTTGAAGATTATATATAATGAGAAAGGAAAAGGCAAAGAAGGGTTTTGGCAAAGGTTAACATTAGCCTAGGTTTGCAAGGTACGTGGCAGAGGTTCAGGCTCTTCCAGGGCCTCGTAGCACCAAATTTAGACTTCTGCTCTAAATCGTATGGCAAGGGAACTGAATTTCCTATACGTTACAGAGTGGGAGTTCAGGGTCTGTCTTATTCATAGCTGTTCTTTAGGAAGAAACACAGTTTGTTCAGAGCTGTCTCATGTGCTTAAGGATGGGTATCGTACAATCTTCAGCATTCAAGTTTACCACTAAATTTAAGGAAAATGAATGAATCGTAATTTTTATATGCGTATATCTATTTAGAAAATACATATGTTTTGCCTGATGTTAGTACGGTGCTTCTTTCTTTTCTCCCTTTCTTCATTCTTCAGTCTCCTCTCTCCAGTCTCAGTAACTACCCAAAAGGAAACAATCACTGTTAGCCTTCTGAATATTTCTGGTATTTCCTAAACAAAGAATGATTTAAGGAGAAGTCAGACGTGGATACCTTTGGTCAGCTGATGTCCCTCTGCTGCTGGAGAAAAAAATATATGATGCTCTCACACGACAGAAGATATCTACAGAAACCTCTACAAACTGGAAGTACTAGAATTGTGCAGTGTAGATGGTTTTAGCTTTAGAAGCATCATCTTTTACTGTTGAACTAATAATACAGAAGGAACATTTTCTGCCCAATATTTTCAACAGAAAACTAGTTAGTTTTCTGAAATAGTTCTCTAATGTTTACAAATCTTACCTGAGAAGCACTTTCAGAATAAAAACTAAACTTGAGAGAAGAAAAAATGCCTTGAGGCTTTTATAAAGCTGACAAGTTTTAATATTCCAAATAGTGACAATGATCTTTCTTCATAATTATGACTGTTGTTTAGTGTTGAATTCGAAGCCACTCACTAAATGCTATTGTATTTGAAAACACAGCAAAATCTTAAAAAAAAAAAAAAAAAAAAAATCTTAACATATAATTTTTTTTAAATTGAGAAAGAATAAACTCTGCTGCAACAAAAGTGGCCTTTTGCTTAAAGGTAACTGTGGAAAAAACAGATTTTCATTAATTGTTTTCCCATTTTAGCCTTGCAGTAAAGAGACATTATTATATACTTTCAAATGACACACAAACATTTTGTGAAATGCAAAATCCAGCGTTTCTGAAATGATCTCAGATGTTTTGAGCTTAAAATCCAGTCCGGTAAGGACAGATTAGCTTGTTAATACCTTTGCACTCTGCTTAAGCTTTTTGTAGTTCTGCTCTGCAAGGCGTTCAGATTCCTATTGACTATTCTTTATTAATTATAAAGTAGACATGAAGATGTTTTGAACAGGAATCTTATCTATTACTTTTTAATTTAATGTACAGGAGAACAAGCTAGTATTACATTTCATGAAGAAACAAGGAAGAACGTTCATTCTTTGATTCTATGAGGAGAAGACGCAGGAATATTATACTAACTAGTGATCTCCAGTGCTAGAATAGAATTTGCAAACTTCTTTGGATTGTGTCTAAATTACTGCAAAATAAATATGGCTTTCAGCATGGGAGAAAAAGACTTAAAAGGCTCTTCAGATTCTCTTACTGTGTACTGCAGTTGCTCGTACTTGTTTTTCATCTAATCTTTAAAAGATTGGAAGTTCTTTGTAATGGAGCTTGACTAGTGGACTAGACAAACAAATGCTGTTGATCTAAGTGGAAGTGTGATGGGTAAAATGCTTGCTCCCCAGACCAAATCAGCCTATATTTCTGCTGTAATACCTAAAGCAGTTCAGAGAGGAAACAGAGCAAAGCAAAGAAGGCAGTTCAATTACTTAATTCTAGACTATCCTCAAAGGCTCTCGTACTAAGATCTAATTCAGTTTTCTGATTTTCTGTTGATTCTTCCAAATGCTTCAGACTTACTTAAACAAAAGCCTCTTTCTTCACAATTGTCAAATTTCATTGAATCTCCAGTCTTGGTGATAGAGCTTAATTGTCAGCAAAATAAGTCTTGGTTTCTGTAAATTGTTTGATCCTCAATTGGTTTAGAAGTGACAATATACTTTCTTTTACAGGGTTTAGACATTGTTTCCATGTGGCATATGGAGTAAAGTTAGACCAACTAAAGAAATTATTTCAATTGTTTTACATCAGGAAGGCTTATACAAAGAGCTTAGTCTCAGATCCTTTAAAGTTCAAGCATCTGCCACTAGGGGCAAAAAATATTTTCCTGTAGGCATTCATCTTTTATTGTAGATTTACTGTGCTGCTTCACTTTGTTGATAATCTAATTTAAACCTCAGAGATGAGTCATACCTTCTCAGTGGGATTCAAATTCAATTTGAATTCTCTGATGTCAGAACCTTTCAGTTCTTCTAGGATCTCTTTTTCTGAACAAAATGGTCATTTGGGGGTCTGAATGCACTGAGGAGAAAGAGTGTGACCCATGCGAGTGGTAGCATGTTAGTAATATTTTACAGCATATCTGAGGTCCTGATTTCAGTATTAATTTGGGTTTTTAGTTCAGGTAATTTGTAATGTCTTGACTTAATTTAGGTCCCAGTCCTTCCAAGGTGGTCCATTGTGGGCAGACCTCTACAGGTTTGAGGGCAATGCCCTGCTGAAGTAAGGAGTCTTTTGTGAAGGGGAAAAGACCTCACCACATGGATCGTGTGCTGTACCAGAGACTTTGGTTTCACAAAACCATAATTTTCTACACTAATTGCAACAGTGATTAATTATGACAGTTTTGCAGAAAAATACTGGAAGTGTACAAAACCTTGATGTCAGGAAGTTTCCCTGGTCTTTGAAAAAACGCAGAATATTAAAAATTAAAAAATAAAATGCTGTTGTCCAAAAGGTCCTAAAGTATCCTAACACTTAAAGTTGTTTGTGACCTTTTCTTGAAAATATGACCACTGTATAGTTGACCAGTAGGAACTTTAGAAATTGAATTTTCATATTTGGGATGTGAATTGCTGTTTAAGGTCTTCCTCTCTGGAGTCAGTCAAGGACAAAATAGACATTCTGAAAGCGAAGAGGCGTTGTAAATATGATTCAGCTGTGATGAAAAATTTATTGGATGCTTTTCATATGAATTCTAAAATTAAGCTAAGTTTTGAGAACTATTGGAGTCCACATTGGTTCTCTAAATATTATAATTAAATATCCCCAGTGCTAACTTTTACTAACTAATGCTCTGTAATATTAATAGTGGTTAGGTTACTGACACAATCTTGCCTTCCATAGTAGTTGGCTTTTTTTGTTAGTTAAACTTCTGCTTCATATTTTTAACCGCGTACCCACAAACTGATCAAGGATCACTTCTCTGATTATGCAGTTATGTAGCTGCATAAATGTAAAGAGGAAAAGGAATCGCCCATATTTTTCTGTAATTTAATGTTATTACATGTGTATTTTTCCATTTTAATTCAGCTTTATCAGAGATTTTTGTTAATGCCATATTAAATGCAGAATAAGAGCTTTTCCCCTATGATCAGATTATGATCAGTGATTATTAGCAAGATCTGTAGTATTTATTCCAAAATACAACTTAAAGTTACTTGAGGGGATTTTATGGTGTTCTATACATTAGATATCGACAGCTGAAAAGTAAGTGTAAAAATACTTCTTTTAGTTAATTGCTCCTTTAGTTGTCCAGTTCCCCGCAATCCTGAAACTTCCTTTCATTGTAATGGGTCTGATACAGTTTCAGCAGATGTGGTGCTGATTTGAAACAAACAAACAAAAACCCTCTTTATTATGAAAATTGCTAGAGAAACAAAATAAGTACATAAAGAAGTGAAAAGTGAGCTGTTAAGACCCGAAGACACCTGTTTGTTTTGAAGGAAGAAGGAAAACTTTTGCTGAGTTGCGTTCTTCTACATGAAATCTTAATCAGCCCTGTGAAAGCTGAAGATCATGTGTGAATGAAATTTAAGGAACTAACTGGAGCATACTCTAAAGGCACAGCTCTAGACAGAACCGACCCCTACAGTTTTGCAGTTAGTGGAGTGAGATGCGCTTCTTTAAGAGCAGTTTAATGCAAGAGGTAACTTGAATCTTCTGTGCTGTTCTCTAGAGGCATCTCTCTGAACTGATTGCAACTCTTGCCTCATCAGTCTAAGTATAACCTTCTGAGTAGTCAGTATGTATCAACTGATTATACTACTGGCTATGTAGTATCTTATGAATGTATTTTGCAATCTTACTTTGGGTGACAATAGCATTGTGGCTTCCACAGTTTTAATTTGGGAACTATTTCACAACCTGATATCTCATTTGCTCTAAGGATTTCTCATGTTTTTCAGTGTAAAACATCCTTCCTGTTCCTTTTATGACTCACGTAGTTGTTGCAGTTTCCTTATCTGGCAGGTTTTGTCACATTGCATTTCCAAAACATTAATTCAGGCGCTGTTCTACTTAAAGTGTTGTAGCCACCTTTTGTTCACCTTCCCATTTGTTTGTCCCAGTTGAGTCAATGTCATAAGGTGCAGGTTGGGTTATTTTTCTCAACCATTTATTTGACCAAGTCTGCCCTCTCCACTAGCTCAGTATATCTTACCCATCCACATTTCTTAGCCTGTGTCTAACTTCATCACGCTTCATGCCTTTGTTGTGCTTGGGGTGGCATTCTTTTCTAAAGTATGCTTGTTCATGTCCAACAACTTCCGCCATGCTGTGGTGAAGGGAAATGGAAGAATAGATGTTGAGGAAAGATGGAGAAGAGGAAAGTAGGGGAGCGGATATACAGTGAATGAAGCAGAAGGTGAAGGAGAGTGAACATGCAAACAGCCAAATCTGCATAGGATGAAAATTCAAATCAATACGTGCAAAACTCTCACAGTATCCAAACATGCCAGATTTGGCAGCTTCTGTGACTTACTACCAGCTAGTCTTTTGACAGGGCTGTCTTGCAACTCCTCCCCAGGGCCAGATGGAGAGGAGGCTTGTTCTTGGTCTATAGCCCCAGTGTATTTTGAAGAGTCTACCAGGAGGTGTAGAAGGGATTGTGGCTTCATTTAAGCATTAGCCCTGTGCTCCTGCGAAGCTTTTACTATTTCTGCACCTGGTAACTGCCGCTGTTGGCACATTCCTGTGTTTCTTCCACCCTCTATCATCATTTTGCCTGCTTATCTTTCATGCTTGCATCTTTGTAACTTCCTGCTCCCTGTGCAGCAGAGTTCATCCACGAGCTGGCTCTCCTTCATCTTAAAATAGTCTCTCAAGATATACCAGTATCACTGTAACCACAGTAGATCTATAAACAGAGACTAGTTAAACATAGGAGCGAGGAAACTAATTCATTCCCTCACTCCTTTGTTTTCCTGTATTTAAGAGAAAATAAAAAGGTGTACATCTCGTCTTGCAACTTTATGTTCCAGCTTACTGCTGCCTCTTCCCTTGGCTCTTTGTTCCTTTTACAGCCAATTGTGTTGGTTTCCCTTCACTGACACAAGAAACTCTTCAGGGAAGGGCATGCCGCTGGCTATGTGATTGTCCAGCCTAGTGGCTTCGACTCCCACTTCAGATACATTAATCCTCTTTTGGGAGTTTCTGTCATGCAAATAACAAATGATAGCATTCTCAGGAGTCCATTGTTACAGATTACACTCTTCTGTTTTTGCCTATTTATTTATTTAGGTGTTCATGCTGCTGGACAGCTGTAAATCAGAGCTTCACATTGAAGTCTATCTTTGAATTGAACAAAGACAAAACAGATTGTAAATTGTATTCACTTTTGCTTGAATGACTATTCAAAGATGTCATCTTCTCCTTGATGTGTGTGAAATTCTTTTCTCTGTTTATAGAAAAGTGAAGAAAAGTTGCTGTTGGTGTATGCTGGTTTGCTGTTCTTAGTTTGTTTCTTATTATTTAAATTGAATGTTGTAGGACCTCACTAGATCGTTCCTTAGTTTTAAGCAATGTAACTGGAAACATGCTTTTTTCAATAATTTAAACTATGGACTTAAGTAAAATACTCCCAAAATTCAGTTGTCAAGAAATCTGTGAGGAGGAACATGAGGTATATATTTATATGAATATTAAAGTTTATTTGGTTTTGATTTATATACCACTCGTGTTTTAGCATAGTCATCACTTGCAGCTACTTGCTCCTAGTACTATTTTTTTAAATTATTTTTCAGGTGAAACCTTCTAATAGCTGCCCAGTAGAAGGGGTACGGTAAAGTTATATACCGTGCAATGCAACTTTTCACAGTTCTCAGCATTTAATTATTAAAATTGCTTTTTAAAAATGTAATGAATCTAGTATACAGAAGAGAAGAGGTCGTATTTTGCTTTTTTCTTATTTGAATGTATATTATAAACCACATTTCCATTTCAGTGTTGTTAATTATAGTTTAGGCTGTAAAGAAGTTTACAGCAATTTTTTTCTGCTGGAAGCTGATGGCCCAAAGAAATGCATTGCCAGACTATATCTAGATTCCTTTGGACAGCAATCTTGCATGAAGAAAATTGTTAGGATGTGGTTGTTGCCCTCAGCTCTTCTGAGACAAAGGATTTTTGGTTGCTTCTGAGGCCAGATTTGCAAGGGGAATTTGATGCCAATCACAAAACTGAAGAGGAGGTGAAGTCATCCCTCCTTTTCCCCTACAGCCCAGTCCTCGGGAAAGGATTCATTCCATGCCCCAAATTAGGCAAAAATAAAAAGGGATTTGAATCCAGCTGAAGTCCTTCCCATGCTGATTGCCATAGCCTTCAGGCAAAGACTCATTTGCCTTCTTCCGGTGCCATACTTAAACTCTCTGATTCATCCAAAGGCAGAACGGCTTTGACAGGTGAGACCAGAGGAGGTTTTGCTCCAAGGTGTGGTTTAAAATGTCCTAAATCGAAGCAAAATTTTTAAGTTCACGGGGAAGATGTGTCCCTTTTTTTTTTTTTTGTAACATGCAGAAAATTTTAAAAGCAAATGCTTTGATTATTTGCACAGCAAACTGAAATAAACATTTTCTTGGTTTATCTGTTGTGATTCCTGTCTGGTGAAACCTGGGTTGTTGCAGTGGCTCTTTTGTGGTATGAGTTCTTAAAAAGAAGTTGTATTTTCATTAAGTGGGTGCATTTGGAATGAAATTTAGAGAGAATCTTTCCTTGCCAAACAGTTCATGTTTTCCAGAAGAACAGAGGAGGAGAAAGAAACTGAAGCTAAAGCAAAGATAACGATTGAACCAAAGTAGCACGCCGAGCAGAAGATGAGCGTTTTCAAAGTCAGATGAGGATGTAAAATACCTCTGCTCTTTGAGCTGCCCAAAGACTTTATCCTCTAAAATGGATGGGCTAGAAAGAGGCTGAAAGTCTTGTCATAGCTTTCACAACAATAGTCTGTATGGAATTCCCTTCCATCGCTTCAGAAATGGGAGAAAACTGACGGAATGCGTTCTCTTCAGTATGTAGGAGGGGATCTGATTACATATGATTGATAAAATATAAGATAATACTTGCCTTCTGGGTGGTCATTGTATCAGCCACATAGCAATTTCAGATGAAGATTTCTGGAAGGAGAAGCTTTATATTCAGTATTTTGGTTATTGACATCTTGGGCTGGAATGTTGATTTAGCTATTCTAACTTCAGTGCCTGGAAAAAAAAAAAAGGAAAGGATGGTAAGAAAATCAGTAGATAAAAGCATATTTGCAGGAGCTATGTGATATTCTTTTTCCTGAGATTTTTCTGGAATACAGTATCTAAGGCCTATTCTGAAACCAGCCTTGATGACCTATGTAGCACAGGAAAACCTTACCAAAAATATGGTGTATTTTTCCCTTTATATTTTATTATCCCTTTATATTTTAATTCTTACATAGATGCATATGGGTGTATGACCACCAGATCTCTAAGAGCAGCATTTCTCCTGTTATGTAAAAATTTGAGCAACAGCAGTCTTCAGATCCATCAGTCCATCCTGACCTGTAGTGTTTAGTTGAACTCACTTGAAACTCCTCTCTCTGCCTCAAAATAGCAGCGAAACAACAGTTGGGACATATTTCAATCCAAACTGGTTTTATAGCAGAAAAGAGAACTATACTACACAATATTGTTTAACAGTTGGCTGTTTGTGGTTTAATGATGTAGCCTGTAAAAATCCAGTATAAGCCTATATTTCATGTATACTCTTCCAGGTTTCTGTTACAATGATGCTTTATAATGAGTGGGAAGCTAAAATAGATAACTTTACATCTGGAGTAGAATAGAGTGATGTAAATCAACAGAAAATTTGGTAGCTGGAATACAACTTAACACCCGGTCTTGAAGTAAATGTTGCTAGGAGTTGCCTTTTTTTTTTCCTCCTTTTTTTTTTTTTTTTCCAGGAGGGGACAAAGGCCAGTGTCAACTCCTATACTCCCTCTTCTTCTTATAAATACATTTTTTAAGTTCAGTTGGACTTGTGCTTTATGTTGTTGTTTATTTTGCACTACATGGTGGAAATTAAGTTGTGCTTTTGTGTATTTTTGATAGTATATTAGAGGTGGTGTTTTAGTTTCTATTTGTTTCAATATGCTTAAATATGGATTTTATTCATAAAATTTGGGAAAACATAAAATAGCTCCAAAGCTGGATATTGTTAAAACTTTGAGCAATCTTCATCACAGATCATGTATGAAAGATTTAGTACTATAACGTGACAAGAAGCAGGGAGACAATTTGTGCCACATTAGATCTACTTTATTATGTAAAATAAATAAAAATGTTTCATTCATGAGCATCTAAGTGCACCTAGGTAGCAACTAAAGTAAAACTGCCTCTGATTCTGTTACGAATTTTGAAATTAAAGCTATGGTGTTAGATGGTAATGATACGTAATATGAAAAGCAAATGCCATGCAGGAAGCATTTTGAAACTTTTCATGAAAGCAATTTAAGAATGTAGGAAGGTTGCAGGTTTTTTTTGTTTTGTTTTTAATGAAGAATTTACATATGCTTTCTCCATTGTATCTTAACTGGGGAGATAGACTTTGATTGGTGATAACTGATAGTAATATTCATGCATCTGTGGCTGCACTGAAAAAGGAGAAAAGAACAACAAATTAACTGCGCCATATAATTTAAGGAAGGGACAAATGGGACTTGTGGTTTCCTACAAAGCAGGGCAATTCTAATCGGTAGCTCATTGCAGTCTTGAGCTAAGCTGATGGACTGGAAAGCTCAAGAAAAAACTGTACAGTTGGCATCATTATATTTATGGTAGGTAACATAGACATCTCCATCATCAGTAAAAATAGAAATTATATACACAGAAGCCTGTTTTTCATTCTTATCATCATCAATAGTTATCCTTTCTTCTTTAAATCCTACACTTAAAAATAAGATCAAACACAGCATTCATGTTTTCTTCCCATTTCCCAGCTGTTTTCCTGTTTGACAGCATTTGTGTAAAAAGTCTTTTTCAAGTAGTAAATTAATTTGGATAGAAAGCATCCCACCTGAATTTATTACATGCTGGCAGTTTAGATAAATGGATATTATGATCTCAGCATATTTTGGCCCAGCACCACTGTGCCTATTTGCAAATGTCTAAGAAAGTGATAATATTCCTGTCAGTTTCAGGCTGCTAAAGAAAAAAATAGGATAGCATTTCTTATTTATATTTATAGGATGCCTGTAGGGAAGACAGTAAAGCTGCATATGGCAGTTTATGTGGATGTGTGGTGCTAAACATATATTAAAAAAAGATAACAGACCTATTGACGTTCCTTTGTAGAAATATGGAAGAAAAGCCAGAGTAGGTCAGTAATTGACAGCTATGCAGGAGATGCATTTCCAGATTTCTTTCTGAAGAAATATTTCACAAAGTTACAATTCCTTTCAAAGTCGGTAATCCATCTTTAATTACTTTGTTGATTTCATAGTTGTATTTTACAAGGTTGATGTAATGTCTGCTTGCTGCCAACATTTGATATGGACAATCCACTTTTGTCACAGCTTTGATCGAATGGGAGGCTGCTTGTAGCCACAGTATTTTTTTCCCCCCGCTTTTCTGGTGTGTGTGTGTGTGTGTGTGTGAAGTGAGCATTGGTGAAGACTTATCAGTCACAGAATGCCATAGCTTAACAGCACGATACGTGGGGAGCTGTCGATTTATGCCACTGACAGGAAGGGAAAAATTATTCAATGTAGCTGAACGGGTGTATGTTTAAGCATAGACAGTTCTGTGCAGTTACTCCTTTTATTTTCACCTTTGAGTACTATGTTATTACATGCTCAGGCAATGTCTAAGCATTGTTTTACTGCCATGTGTTTGTAGAAAATTACTTTGGCTTTATAATCTGTAATTTGGACTGTTAAAGTAGATTACTTCTCTCGTTAGGTTAACACCTTCATCTGTAGCTCACCTTATCAAAAACTTCAGTGTGGTCTGTCATGGTGTGTTTCCCCAGGACAGAGCATGATGACAGTACAGTAACGTGGTCACCATGCTCGTGCCCATGCTCTGCATCCCTGTTTCCAGCAGTACATGGAGCATGCTGT
The DNA here is from genome assembly GCF_002078875.1 of Numida meleagris. NCBI lineage: Eukaryota > Metazoa > Chordata > Aves > Galliformes > Numididae > Numida > Numida meleagris. The sequence continues at coordinate 143,927,729 of NC_034409.1, forward strand.
CAGCAGAACGCGATGTGCAAGACTTTCTCTTTGCTGATGGACAGTGGGGGGAGCATCCATGTCTTCGCTGTTAAAGGGATTTTAAAGACTTTTTCCACTAGTAAGTGCAGTGTTCTTGTACGTGAAGATTATAGTTAGGCCAGTTGCTATGGAGTTGTTTAGATTAAGTAAAGCAGCATTTATTAATAAAATGCGTATTCAACTAAAGTGGGAGGTATTTAAAATTGCCAGGATTGAGGATTAGCTTGATGTCTGAGGGTGAAGGAGGAAGTTCTAAGCGTGCACAGCTGTGCAGGCGCACACAAGGAGCAAAAGCTTTCTGTCCCTGGAAGGCCCTTCTCCTTAGACCTTGTATTTTCTAAAGAAGTCAGTGGCTGAACGAGAGAAGTAACAAAGTATTTCTGCAATGTGTGGTGGAGCAAGTCCGGAGAAAGAGTAAACTCTTTGCAAGGTATATAAAGTCTATGTCTGCTTTATTCTCTTACAGAGAAATATTTCAGTGAATGCAGTGGCCAACAAAGGATACTAGAAATGCCAAATACATTTAGAAATAATGTGCAGCAGCTCTTAGGGTCCTTGACCCTTGGAATTTACGTTGTGCAATATTGAATGCTCTTGGTGGCATTTGGTTGGTCCTGTGTAGGATCCTCATTTCTTGTTTAAAAAAAAAAAAATCCTTTTCTGGTGTTTACATCACAAGTGTTGATTCAGTTTGGATTATATTTCTTTCATCATGAAGTATGTATAAACATTTTAAGTAGGTGTGGTACACTGTCAAGTGTTTTCATTATTTGGATGATAGGTTTGAACATCAATTCCAAAGTATCAGTAAGCACCTGCAGAAGCAAAGTGAGTCTGTCGCACCTGAACACATTCTGATTCATGCAATTAAAGCAACCTACAGAGTTTGTAAGTAAAAAGTATCACATTCTGAGGTTAGATGCCTTTTTCATGGAGAACAAAAGAGTTTTGATTCTTTCACTTCAAGTTTAGCCTAACTATTGTGTAGTGGAGGAGGTTTAATGAATCATTGTTTAACTTTGATACTGCCAAGTATTTGACCATTAAATAGTCTCAAATGTGTACATAGCACTTTGGTGACAGACTTTTATTTAACTGTGATTAATTGGCATTGAATAGTTATTTAATTACTAAGGAAAAAATTTAACAACAGTGTGTGTTCTGATTAAGTTACTTGATGTAAAAACAAACATGGAATTGTTGAAAAGAACACGTTCCCTTCTGCAGCTCACTACTGACACAGTACGCTAAGTGGAAGCTTGAGAATGATTAAAGCAGCAGATTATATTTGCAAATTTGGGTGCTGTTGTAACATCAGCATGCTAAGTTCTTTTTTTTTTTAAGACTTTTTTTTTTGTAGCCTTTCCATGAAATTTCAATTGCCGTGCAAGTTCTGTATTTAGTATTCCCTTTTTCCTTTTGAAACTCAAACTGAAATTCAGTGGGATAAATAAAAGGGACAAGAATTAAGTGAGCTGGAAGATTTTTGTGAACTGAAAATACTGGATTGGGTGTAAGAAGTACTGTCTCTCAGCTTGTATCTGTATCACAGAAATGCTCACAACATGTTTTTTTTTAAGTATTAAGTATTGTATGGTGATGTTGATAGTCTGAGTTTGGGAGAGCAGGATATTAGAAGCTTTGGAGAGAAAATTTTGTTTTGTTTTAGTATATGTTGTACAAATCTTGTCTTTCTTGAATAGCAGGTGCAACAGTTTCTTTACTCTGAAGAACCATCTCAAAAAGCTAGCTTTGCAAATGCAGGTAGAAACTGTAGTAATAGCTGTAAACGTTTTGAGTCCTGACTGAAAATGACTACTGTTATTTTCGTATCTGGAAGGTTTTCTCTTGCATGGTTAATAATGCATAACTAAGCCACTGATTTGCTGTGCTTCCCATAAGTAGAGACAGTTGTTTCTCCATACCTTGCAAAATAGACCTCATTTACTTGCAGACATCCTTGTAAATTTAGCAATCGTTCTCAGTGCAACATCATGATGGCTACAGGGCATTTTGTGGATGTTTCCAAAGTATCGCGCTTCTGCTTGGAGCTATACTGCTCTCTGCTATCTGGTGTTGGAATTTGCTTGCTTTAGTGGGTTACCATAGCCGCCTTCTGTGCTGAACATGCTGAATAAAATGCCAGTTCAGTTATATCTTTATGAACAGGATCTGAAATAAATCTTCAGGGCCTGTGTCTTCTCTTATACAGTCAACAGGGTAATATTACTGAAAAACAGCATCACAAAAGTAGAACTATGTTGCTTGCTTTTTGGAGTAGCATAGCAGTAGTAGTCACTGGAAAAACAGCAGCATTATGAGAGAGAGAGAGAGATACAGACCTCTTACCAAGAAGCGAGGAATTTTCTTAGGCTTAATGACTTCAAGCTCTGTTTTCTGGAATTAATATACGCAAACACTAAATAGACCGTAGACAACTTTTTTTCAAGTAACTTGAAAATTCTAAAGCAATAACATTCTCTGACAGAGATTCACCTCAGTATTTATTTGTGAACCAGCTGAATCATATCCCCAGTGTTTAAACTGCTGTAATTGTATGAGGTGGACTGTAAAAGGTTCCACTGTTCTCAAGTTATGTCTTTTATATACCATTTCTTCTGCTCACTCATATTTTAGTCCATGCCATTTTACAGAATTACTGTATTTACATTTTAAAGAGGATTAGGCAGATTAAAAGATGTTTTCATGTTTTATTGATAACGTCAGAGTAATTTCCACTTTCCTAGTGGCAGCTTGTAGCTCTGTCAAAACTCTGTAGTCTGTGGAAGCACTGAATGAAATTGTTAAATGTAACAGTGCTTAAAGGCAATTGCCAAAAATACGGTTTTGGCAATTAATGAGCAACTTGATTACTCACGGGAGCTTGAGTAATTGGTTGTTAGTGGATATATGGAAGAGAGTGGAAGACTAGAGGAGTATTGTGACTGTATTCCTCAAACAGCTTCACCAGAAGGTGTTGCTGTAAAAGAGAATGCTGTCACAACCATCCCTGGTGTTCAGGATGAACACGAGCATTAGGCACTTCTCATTTACAGCTCTGTTGCTTTCTTATCAGCTAGAAGCACTGATACAGATCTGTATCAAGCTTGCAGCCTCAAATTCTTAGCTGCAGAAATGAAACTTCAGGAAATCATTGAGAATGGTCACAGCTTCCAAAAACTTTACCCAAACCCAAACTCAACCTCTGCAGAGTTCCTCCTTGAGCAACTTTAACTGGCCATTCTTCAATAGAAATCTAAGGCACGGAAAAAATGAGAACTGAACTCTAGGATCCTGCTGGAAGTGTGTAGAGTTAAATGCTTCTGACGGTGAGCGTTTTGTGATGGTTTCTCTCCTCTAGCCCATAAAGTCTTGTTCTCACCGTCCAAATTGAGCATAAACACAGCTCTTTTCTAGGAACAAGATATGCTCTTCCACAGGTGAGGACATGGGGGTGAGGTAGGCATTGCTCGCTTCCTGGGGGTCCTCGTAGTGACCCAAGCTGTGCTATGTCTGTGGGGTGGCCCCGCAACATGGCAGCCAGCAACATGGCAGCTGTGACCAGCAGCTGTGTTAGACATTCTTTGCAGAACAGCTGACAGACTGTATGAGTCTGACAGTCCTCTGTAACTATGGCACATAAAACTTATTTGTTTAAAAGGTGAAGGAAGACTGTAGGATTGAATTTGAGTGCAGATTCCAGGCTGCGGGACAGAGCCGTGCTTTTGTCAGTGCCTCTGATGGTGTTTCACCAAGGGGCTGGGTGCTGCTACCTCTTTTTTCTCAGCCCTTTGCTCTGAAACATGTAACAAAGTGGCTCAGAAGACAGGAGACAAAGATGGGGAGAGAAAGCCAGTATCCTGAGTCCAAACACTATGCTGTGTTGTTTCTGTCATCTGCTCTCTGGAACAGGCTGCTAAGGAAAGCATTTCACCTCTATGGATAATGACCAATGAAGTCTTGGATCTTCGGGAAATATCCTGGAATGCAGTGTTGAGAGATGTTAAAAAGTCTTATCTCAAGCATGTGTGCAGGGTGTGCATGCTCTTCATGCTCTTTGCTCATGGGCAAAATCTCTAAGTAAGGAAGTCAAAGGAAAAGGAAACTTGAAAAAATTTCCTCAGAGTTCCTTCTGATGTATCTATCCCTTCATGAAATAAGTGAAATCCCTAGCTGACTTTTCTAGAAGAAACTGATGAAATATATTTTGCTGAATCTTTTGCTGTTGTATACCCTTTCTCTGTGTGTGCAGCGCACCAAAATAGGATTTGTGCTACTGTTGTCTTCTGACATAACTGCCTTTGGACTGAAATACTGCAGAACAAGCTGTTTGCCAACAGAATCTTTGGAGTCATATCCCAGCCCTGAGGAGGGTTTTGCATATTGGTTGGTGTGGAACAAAAATTCCTTTAAAAAAGAAATCAATGTTACGCAACAAAATTTGTAATTCTGAGACAGCCATGAACTGAAAAATAGAATGATGGTTGCTACAGAAGTTACTTCTGTTTATGCACTTATCTCTGAATTATGTCTCCAGTGCACTCCATGGAGACTTAAAACTTAACTACTTTCAATTTAATGAGCTCCTTTGAAAAAGGAAAAAAGTCTTTTGTTGCCAATGCAGAGAATGTGTTTGTACCAGTTAGAAGTAATAATTGAATCAAGATATACGTAGATAAAAAAGCAATGTGAATGCATGTATGGGCATTACACACCCTATAACAGACAGATTCCCATCCTTAGCTTAGTTTCTTTCCTGTAGAGTCGAGGTATCAATTAATAGAGAAAGATACTAATCCACTTATGGGTGGCAGTGTTGTGACTTTAATTATTAAAGAACTGTTGCTCTAACTGATTTTTTTTCACTCATGTAGAACTTGGGAAAATAGAGGAGTGTAAATGCTTCAGTGACAGCAGATTAAAAATTGTTTTATTAGTTTTAATGAAGAGCAGTGTTGTCAAGGTGTTGAATAAATATAAATGTAAGACTGAACGAACAGAAATCTACCTTATATTTTATTTCAGAAATGCCTGCTGTTTGGATTCACAAAGGAGGGGTGAGAACAGAAATACTAAAAAGGATCAGGTAGATCAACTATGATCTATCTAAGACATGCATGCACTAGTGAGTTTCAGTCAAGACCAGAAGCAGATTCTGGCTGATGTTACTTGATGAAACTTGCATTAAGGTGCCTTTGCTTCAATCCCCTTCATGTGCACAGACCGAGTATATAAAGCTTTTGTGTTTCACCTGTTACATTCTGTTGAACTATTAGCCTAAACTGCTAGAAAAAAATAGCCTCAGCTTTGAAGTAAATCTTTTATGTTTGAGTGAAAGCATTTGTTAAAAAGTATTCCTCTCAAAATACATTGCACTGATTGTAGAAGATCTCTTTCTATGGTGGTTTCAGAAGGTGTCTTTTTAGATACTAGCTGCTTCTACTTGGCTGTTAACCATTGTTTGTTTAAAATATTTTTATCTTTTAAGGAACAATATTTACCTTTTTCGTTTCCTTTTTCTTTTCCAACCCTATTTCTGTAGGAAGAATCTTAAATCGTTTCTCAAAAGATATTGGCCATCTGGATGACTTGCTTCCATTGACGTTTTTGGATTTTGTGCAGGTAATTCATTTACTTCTGCGCTGCGTTCTGAATTTAGATTCCTGTTGGCTTTGGTGAGAGTGAACTATTTATTACAGATGTAGTTTAGTTTAAGGAAAGTGCTGGTTTGTGAAAGAAAGGTGTGGTTGAAATTTAGTGTGTCAGTAAAAAGCTAACATGAGTAATAACTGGCAGGTGGGAGTGGCTATACACAGCTTGCTATTATGTCAGGATTTCAGCTCATAGTAGCTACATGCTTGGTAAATTGCTCCTGATTTGCCTCCAAGCAATCTGGCAAGCTTATTGCTGTTATAAGAAATATGTCCATAGTAAAGAAACAATCAACTCACATGAAAAGATAGCACAGATTAACCTAATTATGTGTCTATTTCCACAAAGAATCAAATGCTTACCACACCATTTTGGATTAAAATAGGTGTGGCTATTTACAAAGAAAAGATTAGTAGTAATAAGGTGAATATAATAGCCTTAATAGGAACAAGTGAAATAAGTTACTATAGACAAAAAAGATGGACAAAGCGCTGAGATTTTGATGATGATGAAAGGATTAAATATGACACCAAGGTAATTTTTCTGTTGCAGTTTCTGTTAATCCTCCTTATAAAATTCTGTGGAAAGCATAAAGCTACAGAAGACTTGATTGTACTGTATCAAAGTAACTTGAATCGCAGAACAGACAGGGTCACGGAAACGAGAAAAAAGAAATGGCTTAGTGGATCTTCTGCATCCACTTAGTGGGTCAGCCCTGTAATACTTCAATCAGAAATGTTTTTTAAGGTGTGACTGCTAACTTTTCTTCCTCTCTCAATCAGGATTTCGACCTTGTTTTGACTTCATTAAAATTGAACCAAGGATATTTCAGGTTCTTAAAAGCAGACTAATGACATTGTTAATGCTGAACTCTCGAGAACAGGGAAGAAAACAAAAGGTTCCAAATAGCTATCCTGCTTTAGTTAAGCTCTTAGAATTGAAATATGCAGTTGTTTTTCAAAGCTTTATAGAGCATCGTACTATTTTGGGGAAGAAAGGAAGGCGGTGTGTTTTACCTGACAATTAAAGCAAGTGCTGTTTTGTTCTTTAGTAGTTTTTTTGTGTGTGTGAGTTATAGAGTTGCTCATAGCCAATATTAAGACTTCAAATTTCTATTTTTAAGGCCTTGATAAATTATTTCCCGAAAATGAAATAGAAACATCTTTTATAGTATGCTACCCATTTTCTACAGTTTATGAAGATTCCAAATTTTCTTCAGTCTCATTAACAGTCATTTAGATAGAATATTGTACTTTATTTCAGCTCTCTTGGGACAATCCATAAGTGCCTTTCCTTTTGGCTGGAAGATCAGGCACCGGGCTGTTGTGCAATCCTTATCCTCTTCTCTTTTAACGTAGGGGTTATATCCACAAAATCAAAACCATTTCTTCTGCATTTCTTCTTCTTCCTTTGCTCTTAGACCAAGCAATGGAGAGAGGGTTGTGTTTGCACACGTTTGTCTTCTTTACAGCAGACTGGACAACATATGTACTACACACCACTCTTGGTCAGGGCATCTTCTGGGCCTTAAATCTTGAGATAAAAAGATTAACCTTTTTCCTTAGTTCTGTGCATGTATAATAATATGAGGGTTATGTTGCAGCCCACTTGCGTGATGTGTTTATAGCAAGAAACTGAGTGGGTGTTTTGCATGCCCTGGCATGTGGTTTGAAGGCATGTGAGGTTGTCTGAGGATGCAAAATTTGCTGGGAAAATGCTAGAGAACTCTATGTAAAACGGAAGGGAGCCAAAGCTGGTGTGGTCTTGTCCATATTTCCTTTTGGGAGCAGACCCTGAAGCAAATTGTCTTGAGAACCACAGTTGTTTTTTTTTCTGAGAGAGCCAACTGCTTTGTTCCAAAAGCAGGCTAGGGGAGGAGGTAACCTGTATGCATGGTACATGAGAACCAAGTTGTCTACTAGGGAATTGGAAAGCCTGGTTATTTGACCAGTGTTCACATACTCCAGGCTGTATATGCTTACAAAATACAACTGATCTGTGATTAAGGAGTGGAATGTGCTGCTGTATACGTGATTGTTTTCTTCCTCAAAGCTCGTACTGTAAACTGTGTGTTGTGAACATATCCCCTCATGCTGTTTGCTTTGTAAATTTCCTTTAACTAGGCTAGTAGGAAATTGTCGAAACAGGAGAAAAAAAAAGGGAGTTAAAATACAGAATTTTGTACTGTAAGTAAAAACTTTTTCAAAACAGAAAGAAAAGCAAAGATGTTGCATGTTCAGTATGCTATTAAATGGATACAATCTGAAAGCTTGCCTGTATTCTTTGGTATCACAGAAGAAAACTTAGGAACTTGCTGTTGTTTGATAGTAGGCTGCTATCCATAAGACATAAGCACTTCCTTTGTGGCAAGTTTTCTAAAACTTATTATTCTTGATCAGCAAGCTTGTTGATTAGTTGATGTCTTTTGAAATTCAGTAGGAAAGATACAACATTTATTTCTGAAGAAGCACAGATCTGTACAAAGGATAACTGTTATCAATTATGATAGAGATCTTTTGTCGCTTGTTTTGTTTGCAGGTGTCTTTTATAAGACCTCCTATAATCCCTTCAGGAAGAAATATTTTCTCCTTTCTAAAAACAGTATTAGCTAAATATAAAAGCTCTGATCCCAGCCATTGTTGTTGATTCTCTGAGAGACATTTCCCAACATTCATTGTTTAAATGGTTGTCAGGAGGAATCAAGTGAAACTTAATAAACAATGCAGTAACTGGTTCATCTTACTTTGTGCGTAGAAGCTTTTCTTGAGCGGATTTGCATTGAAGAAGTGCCCTTTTTTCTAAGTTATTACTAGGATCATTGTGGAGCATTGCAGCCCTTTACTATATTAGCGAGTGTATCTTTTATGTATAAATAAACACAATGTAATTGGGCACTCAAAAGCTACAATACGAACCCATTTCAGTACCTACAAATTAATAATTAAAATATATTACTTTTAAGAATTTTGTAATTACACTGAATGCACACTTTAAGGCAATGCTATAAGTTGATAATGTTCTTTTTGAGTCCCTAATAAGATTTATACACTGCACTACAGTCATAATGAGCATGATTAGTCTAGACAGCTATACTGCATGAAAATTAATTCCTTAAATTAAAGGAAGTAAATTTTTTCCATCTTCCATTGGATTAATGAAGAAGAAACAGTCATGGTGAAGGCAATGGGTGGTTACTGTATATTTAGTTGTTAAAGGAAATACGGGTTTGTGGCAAGCTCAGAAATACATTACAGGTCTTGTGTATTTTTTTGAAAACCCAGATAGATTTTGTGAATGCAGCTTTACAGTAGCTCCCAAAGCAGCAACTCTCACTCTGTCTATAGCTTCCCTCCTTTGGTTTTAAGTACACCAGAATATAGCATACCTGTCTTTAGAGAGACGGGCAGAAAGTGGTCCTTACTAGGAGGAGGCACTCATTTTTTCATCTTATGCTAATGGGAAACATCCTGTTCATGCAGTTGACTATCCATTCATAGAAAATATCACATTTGTAAGATTTATAAATGAGTAAGTCTCCTTTATGAAAATACTTTTATGGTGTATGTAACTATGCAGCAGTTGAGCAGAGCTCAGTGGGTAGCGCAAAGTATATAAACAGAAAAGAAACTAAAGGCAAGTTATATTCTTTAACTGAGGTATCTTAAATAGTATGTTTATGGTCCAATTCGGAACTCATTAATGAAGAAAATAAATTGTACAGTCTCCTGTCCTGCAAAAGGATCTTACCTTCTGGAGTCGATTCTAGCTGGCCATAACTTTCTGTACCACCTCTTCTTTACAAAAAATAAAAAGCAGTGCTATATTTTCTACAACAATTATGATTTCTACTAAATGCAGCATGGAATATATTTGTAAAATCAGGTGTTAATTTTTTATTGCTTTATTCAGGTAGTGAAAAACCTGACGAACTTGTTTGGTGTATTTTTGCTAGTGAGCTTGCATATTTTTAATCCCTTGCTTTAGTACTGTAAGCCTCCTCAGCCTCACTTCTCCATCTCCCTTTTTCCTATTCTAAGTTACGTGTTTTTACATATCCTACAGTCTCTTCAGGTATGTCACTACATATGTAAGGGTCATTACAGTGCTTCAAATTCTTTTAAGAGGATTTAAGCGCCAACGTATTTTAGATCTGTACGCTTTATTTATGTATTTCTTAGTTTAATCAGAAGGCAGGCCTGACAACAGCCTCACAGTGCTACCCGAATATAAATAATTACAGAAATGCCTTCTCTGTTTGATATGAACTTGAGCATCTTATATATAAGTTGAAAGGAAGAAATTTTGAACAGAAGTCAGATACCATTTATGATGACTGTGATTTTGTGACTTAATTTTCGTATCCTCTGAAAATACCATCTGATGATGTAGTGCTGTAACCAGCTGTTGTTCCTCCTTCTGCCTTCACCTCTGTTGATGCAGGCTTCAGTGATAGGTGTGGGGCTTGTAATTTGAAATATCATGGTTTAAATGCATAGCAATGTCTAGTTCAGTGCAGCGTTAATAAGACACACCATACTTGTTTGAGAAAGGATCAACTAAGGAATAAAAGAAAATAATTTTGTGAGAAAGTATTAGAAATCCAATCTGTTCAACAGTATTTTATGCACATTAGCCCAGATAGTCCTAAGTAGCTGGTAGTGTGGATACTGCATTTCTGAGAGCTCATCAAAGGTTTCTTTTCAGTACCTGAGTCTCACTTTGATTTGAGGTAGATCTATAGAGGCTGAACATCTTTGATATTCGGTGTTCATTGATGCAGGATGAGTGCACAAGTTGATATGCTGTTAACTGGAAATTGTATCTATAAACAGAATATATATAGGACGCTGAAGTATTTTTTTGACTTCTGCTTTTCTGTTCATTATAATGATAAGTTTTAAAGAGTTGTTCTTTCTTCTTGTACTTTCTTACCCTTTCTTCAGTAATCTCATTACCTTTTAACAAAGATGATTTTTTGCTTCAGTTTCTAGTGAATTTAAGTAACTTCATGCAGTGACGCCTTAATTTTGATTTCTTCCCATGTTGAATTAAGGGGAAAAAATCATGATTTGTTTTGGGTTTGGAGAACACTGTGAACATGTGAACTATCTGCAGCTGCCCTTGGAAAAGGGCAATGATTTATTGAGGAAAACTGAATTGCAAAACCTTTTTCCTCCCCAAAATCAACAGCTTGACTGCATTTAAATAACTGACTTTTCATATCCTTTCATCACGCACAAAGACCTAATCCTGAGACTACTTGAGCCACCAATGTAGGCTGTGGCTGAGACCACCACTGAATGTGCCATTCCCTTCTCACCACACACAAAACACATTGACTGCAGCTTTATGAAGTGAAAATGCTGAAGAAAAGGAAAATGTGAAGGAGGTGTCCACAGTCATTTCTTTTTTTTATTAAAAAAAAAAAAGGAAAGAAAAGAAAAAAAAAAAGCTGCTGCATCTGGATATTAGGAACAAAAAGTGCCTCAGACTGGAATAATAGCTTGGGTCACTTGGTTTCATATGTGCAAAAGAGTGGAACTGCCGTTACTTGTTTCGGTACCACTGACCCTTGCATTTTATTGTGTGAAGATTTATTGTGTCAGGGAAAGTGTGTAAAAGGAATTCCAGTATCTTTTAGTTTAACAATGACTTTGTTATTTTGTGATTCCTGTGAGAGGCGGGGGGTTTTTTTGTTTGTTTTTTTTTTTTTCTTTCAGTTTAGTTAGGTTTTGTATGTATGCATGTGAGATGGTTTCAGTAGATGCTAGTGCTCATTAAAGAATAGTTCTTTGTGTATTTGCGTGTGCATTTGTAAAATATCATCACTAAATATGTTGTGATTAAAAAAAAAGTGATTGAATCTGTGTTAAATGTCAACAAGTTCTTTATAGAGTGGTACGCAGAGCAGTCCTGTATCTTGGGGACACCTTTGGGTTTCCCTTCTGCTGAATCCTAATAGTTTTGTATGATGATTTCATCCCAACACTCTGCGTGGTGAGGTTTAAATAGTAAATAAGGGGTTTTACTTGTTTACTACTGAAATCTCACTGAACTTTCTCTGTTGAACTAAAATTCTGAGATGCATGCTACAGTGCATCTGCTAGTACATAACAAAAGGCCGATTAAAACTAAAAGGAAAATAATAGGGCTGTTTATTTTTTTTTCATTGGTTACTTTTGAACTCTAATTTCAGAGAAGATTGAAATTAACACTGCAGAAAGCTGGCTTTAATTTCTTGTATAGTCTCTTGATACTTGTATATACTTTCAATTTTGCATTTATTCCTTTGAATTCAAGTGAAATTATATGTTACAGTGTTAGAAACAAAAAAAACCAAGTCATTGTTATCCCTCCCCCTTTAAGGGGTGGGGGAGAAGAACGAGACTTGGCTTGAACTGGTGTCTCCAATACCAACATGCAAGAGCTGGGAGTTTAGCACAGCCACTTGTCTAAATAATGCAGTCCTTTATTGACCTTTTGTTCCTTGGTTGCTGAATGCCTTGATTGTTAAATCCCAGTAGCCAATTAGTCTTCTTGATTGTGACCAGCGGTGGAGATAATCTATGCCAAAGCGATGGATGGTCTTTACTTTGGGCCTATCATCATATTCCTTTGAATTTAAAGATGAGTCTCTTACATCACATGAACTGCATAGGTACTGTCATTGATTGTATGTGTATAGGTGGATTCCTACTTATACGGACCTCAGTTTTCTAGGGAAAGCTAAAGATTTGTTCTCACTAGTGCAGCCCTATGTAATCAATCCCAATCCCTTTTCTCACTTCATTTTTTTCCTATTTGCATTGATGTGTAGAATTTTTAGAAAAATCAGTGTGTGTGTATCATTCTCTATGTGTTAGTGTCAAGGCAACAGATATCATTGCAGTAACAAAACTAATTGGTGTGGGAACGTAATGTAACTTTGAAAATATTTTAGGGTTTATATTTATTTAGTATTGACTGTACTAATACAGTTTGAAGATGCAAACCTGTGTTTAACATAGGAAAAAGAATAAAATAATATTGAAAATGTTGTTTCACTACCTTTTTGTCATCTTGCTTCCTTGTGTGTCCTTTGCTTTTTAAACTAAACTCTTTTGTTTTTAGTCCTTATACTTAATTTGCAGGTATTTTGTTGCTGGACCGTTCCTTCCATTTTTTTCAATGAAATATGGAATACTGACGTTCTTAATGTAGTACTTCTCAGAAAAATAAAGCTGGTTTTCACTTAGTGGAATTATATCTTCAGTATTTATTCAGCTAGAGTGTACATGTCTTGTAAGATGCAGTCTTCATTTCCCCCAAATTTTCAGCACGTTGTGGCTTAGTGATAGACAAAAGTGTTCTTGCAGTTTTTTGGTATGTGTGACTGAAACCAGTGAATATAAAATTTTGATCATTTTTAAATCGGCTCTTCTCCATTTACCTTCTCTATGTTTTTAATGGGTTTTCTCTCATTTACGTTTTCAGCTACTAGAAAGCAGAACAGCTATGTGGAAGTCCACAAACGTGCTCCTGTTCTGTGTAATCTGGAAGCTTGCCTCCTTTTGCTTAAAGTGAAATTTGTTAAAGTTTTATAGAGATTCTGTTCATCTGGGGCTCTTTGTATCTGTTAGAAGGTTTTTTCTTGTCTGATTTTCTTACTCTGAAATTCAGACAGTGAAGAAGTACTCTGATTTATATATTTTTAACTTTTTTTCTCCATGAGTTACTTCTGCTTTTGGTGCCCAAGTGAGAATTATTATTATTATTTATACTTTTTTATCTGTTTTTTTTTTTTAAAACATTATTGTATGCTTTCACATCCATAGCTCAAACGTTGTTTTTGAAGACTTTCAAAGATCATTAACATTTCTAACACTTCATAGTAGCTAGAAATCTTTTAATTCTGCTGTCAGTCATAGAGTGTAACAATCCTGTTCAGAATGGTGATAAGTACAAATCTTCTAGATTGCCTTAAACTACTGATATGCTATAGATAGGACATGTGCTTACAAACAAAGTAGGATTTTACTGTTCGGCAAAAGGACTGGAGATTTTACTTTTGATTCAAGGGAGTAGGGGAAACTTTGAGGTTGTTTGAATTACTAAGCTGTATAACTGGTGTGTGTGTTAAATCATGATGCGTATTTATGCCCAAAACAAACATGTGAGACAAGGAATTATCTCTAGCAAAAAAGGACTGCATCTCATAAAAATGTGCTGCCAGGATTATGTGTAAATCTCATGCAGAACATGAGAACTTTTTTTGTGCTTTTCATGAGATCTGATGCTGTGATCTGGCTGTGGGGAACTCTACATCTGATTTGAAAATTGCAGATGAGTTCCTTCTTCGAGACACACTGGCTGCAGTGTGGGCAGCAAAAGATGAGTTCAGTGGGGAACTGAATGTCAAATATTTGTCTTACATTACCTAATAGCTTTCTATCGTTTACAATTTTTTATTAATTTGGGTTGCACTCTTGAAATTGTAAGAATCTGTGTGCCAGTATAACGTTTTTCAAGGGCTTGACTATGGCTATTCCCACACTGTGGAAGAATAGTGTTAGTGGTTGCATTTTCTTCCGCAGTTGTTTCCCTCAGTCTTCATCTCCTGTTTTTTTTCACATTGGGTTTTGAAATCTGCCTAATGTTTAAACAAGCAGAGCTCTTGTTATGAAAGTCACTCATTTCATGCTAAAATAAAGGTGTTAGATCTTCCTTTCTGAAACAGAGAATTTGCTGGATTTTGTGTCCAGTTTATGAAGTTGTCCATCCATCAGTTAAAAATAACATAAGAAAAAGAACTTTCTATCTTACTGATAGAAGTCTGAATTTGGGGGCTCAGACCTAGTATCAGTTATTTGCTGTGGTGTGCTGATGATTTGTTATAAGTAAAAGGCCTTCCTGATGGTCTTGGAGTGTAAAAGTAACAAATTTTGAACAGACACGCACTTACCACAGTAAATAATGTTTATCCTCTGCTAAGGAAGTTTCTTTTTGCTTGCTTACATGCACCAGCAGAGAATGACTGAACTTAGTGAAACATGGTGATGGTGTTCAAGGCCTGTGCGGATGAATTAAAGTACAGGTGCTCAATGTGTCAGACCACTGTTATGTGTCCTAGAGCTGAGGGACTGCAGAGCAGCGGGTATTTCTGAAGAATTATGAGTCAAGAGTTTGAGTGGAAAACTAGTGTTTTATATGAGAGTAGCAAAGCTCTAGAGAATTTGGGAAAAAAACCCTAAGACAGGCTAAAATGCATTTTTTGCATATCTGCTAGGAAAGAAGGTAACCAGAAAAGTTACTACCAGAAGGTAGTTTATTTCTTAGGATAGCTGGTACTGTAATAGTTACTATTTTTCATAGTTTTGACTTAACTAGGGCAGAGAGGCCACAGTGAAACGTGCAGAAATGAAAGTACTTAATTCCACCTAAAAGTAAATAGATAAATACTGTATTTTAAATTGTAAGAACAAACAGCAAATTGTTTATAAGCTTGTAACTGATGTGAGGCTGAAGAGCTGTGTTACTGAAGAACTCACATTCTTCATAACAGAAGAGCCCATAGTTCAAATGTTGCACAAAGCTTTTAAAGTTGCTGACATTGAATTGAATTGACTTTTAGCCAAGCGTTAGACTCGACTGAGCAGAAAAGGTCACAAAGTTGAAAATTAGGTATTCGTGGGGAGGGTAGGGGCCTGCTCTGGCATTAGGGGCAAGAGGCCTAGGGCAGAGAAGTCCATATAGCTAGCTTGTACTGGAGGTGTCAAAGTGCCTATCATTTCCTTTTTTTTTTTTTAGTATCCATTTGTTTGCAGCATTTTGTATTGACATATGAGATCTGCCTCCTGCAATCTATTATTCTGAAAGCAGTAAGATATTTGCTTTTTATTTTGCTCTCTATGTATGTGTCCCTTCTGTGGAAAAAAGGCAAGTATTATCACCTAAGGAAAAATCCCTTTTAGAAGGATTGTAAGCAGAATAAGACCGATGAGTACTGGTCAGGCGGTCTCTGCCGATAAAGAACTAAACATATGAGCGAAGAATGAAATAGAAAGTATGCCATTTGTAGTAGTACTAAAGAAAAAAGTACTCTCTGCTGAATTAAACATTTTGATTTTGTCAGGGTCTGTGCTCAGTAGAACTGTGTTGGACTAATGTAACTGGGCAGGAGTCTTGGAAATGGATTCTGAGAAGTAGTTGAGGATCAGAGGTTGCCCCTCCATTCTTTAATTTCCTTTTTTTAAAAAAAGACCCATTTGGTGGCAGGGATTGATAGAGGAGTTATGAAGATGCCCTGGGAACCCTGAAGCAAGTGGAAGAGCCAACAAAGTAATCACATTTGCTGGTGTTACTGCGGAAGCACGGGTTGTTAGACTCCCTGTTTTACATCCAGATCACAAAATCCGTAATGTAATAGGATGGAAAGGGATGTTTTCCACTACCAGAGGAGAAACTCTGAGAGGCTGCCTGGTGCCAGTCATTTTTCAGTACTGTTTCAGGCAGATTCTGGCATGAGAAGCTGAGAAAATAAAGCATGTGTATATGCATGTTCTCCACTCTCTCTGGTTATTGCTCTTTCTTCAGAGTACCGTGTACAATTGTGCTTGACATCCGAGGTGTTTCGGAGAAAGATTCATCATATTTGTTGTGGGCTCTTTAGTTTATGGGAGTAGTTTTTGTGTGTGTACTTTGTTTCCTTGGGAAAAGAACAGAGTAAGTATGGTCAGGGACTGGGGACACTTAAGGAAGAAAAAACAAACCTAGCACTGTTGGACAAGAGAATGTATTACCTTTTGGTTAGTAAGAGTGGAGAAATCTTTTTTATAAAGAGATCAGAGTAATGCTAACTAACTCCCTATTAATTTCAAGAAGAGGAACTGTCTTACAAATCCTCATTTCAAAGCCATGCTTTGCTTGCCCGTATCACTTGAGAATTTCTTTATGAAGAAGTGCTTGGTAGGCATGAAGTGCAAAAGCAGCAAAGCATTTCAGAAAATCAGGTTAGAGGTTCTAATCTGGAGTTTCTACTGCTCATAAATAGAAAAACAGCTTGTGCACATTCACAAAACTACATGTTTGCTCTATCCTTCTTGCTAAACAGGTCAGTATAGGAGACAGCGGCTTCTACGTATAGTGGATATGAACAGGAACTGCATGTAGAGATGTATAGAGACTGTGGCTTTGGCTCTGGTAAAAGCTTGTGTTTTCATGGAAAATCTGCATTAGCAATAAGTTATTGCCGTGGCCAAAGGACCCTGACAACTACTCACATAAGTGAGGGTAATTTATTGTTATAAGGAAAATGACCTCTATATGATGTAGTAATTTCATGCAAAGCTTTAACGTACAAGTATTTTGTATGTCTGATTGAATCAGAAGGTCTAGAGCTTGATTGTGCATCTGTTTCCAAAACAGCAGTATCTGGAAGTCTCAGGCAGTGTATGAACTGTGATTTTTGAGAGTTGCTGCTGGAGCTGAGACCTGCATAAAAAATTGGCACAGAGTGCCAGAGAGCCTATTTTACCCTTTCTTGTGGGTTAAAGAGATGAGTGATAATAGGATGCTAGTATAATACAACAAAATGACAGTGGTGCCAGTGTATTGAAGAAAACACGCTTTTATTATAAGGTCACTTGTTAAAGAACAATTGGACAAAACTCATCATGATCTGAAATATTAAGGCTTCTCGCTTGATGGCAAAATGCATACCATGGAAAATTAATGAGCACATTGGTGGCACAGAAGACATTTGCCCCAGGAAGCTAAGTATATGCTTGTTCGCTCAAAAGAACAATGATCTAGAAAGCCTGTCTCATAGCGACCAGAAAAAACAGAAGGTACTGGCATTAAAGATGTGATTGTTAGTTTCAGATACATTTCCATGCTATATCTGACAGGCATGTTCAGACCTCTTGCAGTGACGTGGATTTAGTCACATAAATTCATTGTCTTATTGCTCATAGCAAGATTCTGAGAAGAGAGCATCTTGTGCAAGATGTGAACTTGCTGTTTTTAAAGCTTTTGGAGCTAACAGTATTTGGTTCTTACTTTTTTCTTTCAACCACTTCATCTGAAATTAATTTCTTGCCCAACTATGCCTTTTTCCCCATTTCAGTGCTTTATTTGTCTTATCTGTCTTTATATTCCTGAATTTTCTTGTGGATGTGCATTTTCCTAAACCTAAATTAACACTGACTGAGGGCTGTCATTCCTGTTGAGGATTTCTGTCATTGATTGTTTCAGAAAAGAACTCTGTCTGAGATATCTTTCAAATGATTACAAGAGAAAAGAATGTTGTACATAGGTCTTTCTTTCTCTCAGAAGACAAATCTTTTGCTGATGGTTTGGTGCAAGCAATAATGTAAACAATCATATTTCTTATTTTCATATGTCTCCTCACCAGTGAAGCTCTGTTTCTGGCATTCCAGCACATCCAGTCGTGTGTACAACTGGTCTTTAGCAGAGCTGCGTGTCAGTTGGGCCAGACAATCTGGTTTGAGAAAGCATATTAGGAAAAAAAATATAGGAAAAGGAAAAAGTCAGAAGTGGATTAGGGATTGATTGTGCGTGCAGTTACTCGTCAGAGCCAATGAGGAAATAATTTTAATCAGGGAAGGGGAGGAGAAGGAAGAAAGATGAAGCCAAGCATGTATGAACAGAGTAGAATTTTGTAGTTTCTTGGCCTGTCTTTGCTTCAGACAGCTGAGCCTGACTGAGAGTGCCCTACGTTAATGCAGTTAAAGTTGTGGACTTGAAATCCAGAATATGCACGGCTGCTCTTATTACATTAGTATGGCTTTGTATCCATGGGCTGATAAAATCCCTGGAAGTGCGTTTTGGTGTTGAAGGAGGAATGTTTTGACTTCTGTTCAAATATTGGTAAAACCGTTGCTGAGTCCCTGCAGTTCTTGGGATTTACGGCAGATTCAGTCACCAAAATGTACGTATCTTCTTGTTGGGCCATAGGTGCTTACAGAGCTGCAGGCAGTGGACACCTAGTCACTGCAATTAGAAGGCTCTAGAGAAACGCTCAACTGCTGAGTCAGTAGGTATCCACTTAAATGTTAGCTCTGTCTCTTTCTAAGCTCAAGCAAATGGGACAGGAGCTATCTCTTGGGTTCCACTTGCCCATTAGAGATCCTACATGCACGCCAGCTGCATGTGCAGAATGATATGGTTCCTGTGGTAGTAGGTAGGCCCAATACTATTCATAGCTGTCAAACCCATGCTGATAAAAGCATTGCATGTTACTCTACTTAGTTACACAGTCATGCAACTGCGTGATACCCCTTAACTGTATGTTTTACAAATATGCTGAAATAAATTGTAAACTGCATTTAAAAAAGCAAGTAACAAAAAACTTGTACTTAAATGAGGAGAAAAAGGACTGTAAGAAGAGGGTACCTACCACTAGAGCCAAGGTGCCAGCAGACCTGAGAGATTCTAAACATCTCTGCTTGAACACTGATTGCCTTTCTCAAAGTGCGTGAGGCGGGCATGAAGTATTGAGCTCAGGGTACAACTAATACGGAGTGGCAGTGGTCAGTGGGTAGAAGGGGGGACATACTTTTGAGGCATCTTAAACTCTCAAAATTTTACTTCTACATTTTAATGAATGTTTTCAAACAGATTAGAACTTGTCATAAGGTTTCTAACGTTATATAAACGGTGTCATTTCTGCAATAAAGGGAAAGGCTTTAGCTTGTGATTTGTTACTCCCATGTTTTTTCAGATTTTAATGGCTCTTTTCTCACTGTTTCTGTATGTCACTTTAAATGCTTTTGTTATGTGATTAGAGTACAGAAAAACCTTGTTCTACATCAAAACCTTTCTGAGACAGAAACTCCAAGATATCACTCCCAGTACCTGTAAGAATTATGAATATGTAGATCATCAGAAGATGAAGGGAAGGCACGTGTTTTGCACATGAATGTGCTGATCTGAGTATTCAGTTCCCTAGAGGCTTTTAGGAGACTATGCTTGCTCTAGGGAGGACTGCAGTAGGATGAGATTTCTTGAGGAAAAATCAGCTGCAGTGAATAGTGTGACTAATCAGAGCATGAGGGAAGCACTTCAGGGTACTTGCAAGCAATGGGATGACCCCAACGGAAACAGCACTTGATTTGTCTATATTCTATATTTTCTACATTCTGTATTTCTAAGGATAGAGTATGCGGTCTAAGGACAGGTCTGTGAGTGGATGATTCTTCTTTCTCCAGGGAAACTGAAACAAATTTGAATGTGGACACTGAACAATATGGCTCAATTTGTAAGCAAATTAATTTGATCTTGCCTGGCATCCTGGTCTTTTGAGTCCTGGTAGCCTCTGCATCTGTTGTCTCTTGTGTAAGATGGTCTTCTTTTCAGTACTGTGCAGATAGTTACAAAATGTAATTAATCAGCTCCGTTTTTTTTTTTTAATTTGGCTGTTGTTTTCTGTACAGCTTTACAAAGGACTTCAAAATGCTGAAATTAAGAAATATGATAAAATTTGCTGATTTTTATGGGCTGTATTTCTTTTGTGTAATGTAGTTTTCTATTGTGCTTAACTTTTTGATGCTATTTTCAACCGTAAGCTGATTCTACTAGACAAGGCCTAGATACCCAGTCCTGCCAAATGATTGCCTAGGTCACTGCTCCTCTCTAGAGGAGAGAGCAGTCTGACTGCTCGTGTTATTATTATCAGCAGCCTGCTGATTATCCTAGGTCCTTCTGCTTGCATGCTGTGCATCTACTAGAAGTTCAGGCAGCCTTCAGCCGAAGGGGTTGGTTATCTGTTGTGAAACTCAGGAACTAGAGCTCTTGCCTTACCTCACACAGTAACTGCTTGATTACAGTGTGCAAGTAGTTGTGTCTGGCTTTCAGACTTCTTCATTAGGAGTTAATTTATATGCAAGTTTGGTTTTCCAAAAAAACAACACACATGACTGATCCACCCTATCATAAATTTTTATAATGATAAGGTGGTGCAGGCTCATCTAAAATTCCTTCCGAAGGCGGTGCCAGATTCTTACTTTAGTCATCCTAACCATCTTTTCCTTCCCTGTATTTTCATTGTAG
This sequence comes from Numida meleagris, assembly GCF_002078875.1. Lineage (NCBI taxonomy): Eukaryota > Metazoa > Chordata > Aves > Galliformes > Numididae > Numida > Numida meleagris. The sequence goes on from NC_034409.1 coordinate 143,948,450, forward strand.
CAAGGCTTTGTTTACATGAGCTGGATCCTAACAGATCCTACTCCCACCCCCACCAGCACTTTGCGATGTATTGTAGATTATTATCACTAAAACTTCAGTTTTCTGGGGTTTTTTTCCAATTGTTTTATTTTTTTTTAAGAAATGTTTCATTTTCTTTGTGATTCTTTTCTTTGAAGCAGCTTTCCTCGATGTTTCACTTTGTTTGCAGCTCATAGTATGAAGAGACAGAATTACTTCACAGGCTTCTTTCTTGTCACTGCCTAGGAATCATGCAGTTTATCTTATAGCCCAGCAAAGCTGATACAGGGAGATGGGGAAGGCGGGAGAGGTATCAAGCAGGTTTGGGAATGAATTGTCTGAGGGAAGGAACTGACTTCAATCTCTATTTACCACTGAGGATGGAGTTGAGGGAGGCTTCAGAAATTGAGTACCATGTGGTTGGCTGATGGCTCAGCAAAGACAAGGAATATTGGGGAAGCAGTGATCTAGGCAAGAGAAAATTTGAATGTCAGGAGTCTTTATTTCCCTTCTTCTCATCCCTTCTTCACAACAAGAACTAAATATGCCTGTGGGATTGTAAAGAATGCTGGAGAAGTAGAACATGTCAGGAAGGAGTGACGGCATCACTGGTGAGGAGTCAGGGTGCTTTGTTTTGTTTTGTGCTGACGTAACCATTTGTGTAATTGATCCAAGTGAAATGCCATGCACTCTCGTTGCCACTCTACCTCCCCATGATGAAATCTAGGTAAAATGTTTGCAATCTACTCTCTGTATCTAGAAGGTCAAACAACATGATGCCATTAATAACTTCACCCACAGATGAGCAGTGGAGTAGTAATACAGCTTTCTTCAGCGCTCCTATCCCATTCTTATCCGATAGCTGTTTTCCTTAATAGGTTTATGAGACCATGTAACGTGCTTTCAGGATCTCTGAGATTCAAGGCTTTTGTGCTGATAAACCTTCCATCATGAGCTAAGATCTTGCCTAAAGCCTGAGACTGAATTGTGCTGACTCATGCAGTCGTAATGCATAACATCTGTGGGTTTACTGTTTGGTCAGGCGAAAACAAAGTAAAGTCAGAGAAGCCACAAGAAAGCACAAATGTAGGGGAAAAGGTTGTGTTCAATTTTGGTTGTATGGTGTGGGGAGGCTACAAGAAGCATAACAGGAAATTCACTGTTTCATTGGCAATTCCACTGGAAGTATTTGAAAACCTAGGTAGATATCTGCTATCCAGCCTGAGCTGTCTGTGGCTTAATTTTTTCTGACTTCATGCATAAATAAAGGGACAGAGGCCTTTTAGCTGCAAGACATACGTCCTCAAGATCCAATGGTCACTAACGCATTTTTGCTGGAATCTACCTGTGCATAGTATGTGATGATGAGAGTGTCTTCTTCATAGTCTTTAGAGACAGTTTGGAAAATATTGCCACCTCTAGGAAATTTTTAAGTAAATATAATACAGCAATTTGGTGTTGAGTTAGAATTTCTGTTGCCAGATTTTTTTTACAAGTGGACTGCAAGTTACAAGTCTTTGTTGAAAGTCAGTCTTCCAATTGTTGAGTTTTTTTAAGTGAAAGTCTTTCTTTGAACAGTCTGTCTTTTCACCTGGAGTGAAAAAATGTAACTGATTCACTGCATGCATTGGATTCATCAAAGATTAGTTGTCTATTTCATTATTAATTTATTATTTTGTGACAGCAGTCAAAGAACAGCCCATGAAGTAAGATGGTAGTGTTCAGTCGATTAATTTTATAAGGATGTTTCTTAAAGAACAAATAATACATAAGAAAACCATGAACTGCACAATTAGTCAATTTAGGTATTACTGTAAAGTCTTCAAGCTCCTTTAAAAATAAATGTAGTTCATATGTTACACAATGCATCCGCTCTAAAATTTGGTAGTTATGTTTAAATATTTAAGTGTCTCAATTGTGTTAAACAGTTTTTATACTTGTTCTAAATTAAATTCTTCTGGCAAATAATTTCTTATTTTGTTTCTATTGTGTTGCAGACTCTTCTACAGATTTTTGGTGTGGTAGCTGTGGCTGTGGCAGTGATTCCTTGGATACTCATTCCCTTAATTCCGCTATTTATTCTTTTCATTTTTCTTCGGCGATATTTCTTAGACACTTCAAGAGATATTAAACGTCTAGAATCCACAAGTATGTAGCTTGGCGGGACTTACTGTTAGTTTGAACCCTGCTTATTATTATGTGAAATGCTAGCATTTTATAGACAATCCATCAAAGATTCTTCTGTTACGCAAATAACTTCCTTATTGCCTTTCTTCTCAACTAGTGAACTGCATACTTAACGCTTGTTTTGTGTAGTGACAAACCTTAGGTATGTTTAACTGTCTATAACTGAAGTTTGTTACCAACATGCTAAGTAGCTGGTCTTTGGGACTTTACATGCACATCGTAACAGTATTTCTGACCTAATCTGATTCTTGTGCCTGACTTTGGCTTGACCGTGGTATGAAATACTAAGTTTATCAATAACAAACATGTTTGCCACGTGTCAATAAAGGTCAAAGAACTTCTTCATTGACAGCTGTTGTTGGAAGACTTTTTTGTATATATTAATCTTTCTGACTGTCTGAGTCTGACTAAGAGGACTTGGGTTAAAGATATACCACTTATTTATTTTAAAAGGATGCAGTACAGTGACTTGTATGGTTCAGCACAAAGTTATAAGATCAATGATTAGTGTTCTACAAAAAGAATTAAATGTTGCCCTTCAGCTATTGCTAAGTTACTCTCATTACCCTTTGTAGCTCGGAGTCCAGTGTTCTCCCACTTGTCATCATCCCTCCAGGGACTTTGGACTATTCGGGCTTTGAAAGCAGAAGAAAGATTTCAAAAATTATTTGATGCACATCAAGACCTCCACTCAGGTTTGTGATGAATTGACATGAAAAATCAAATACTTGACTTTGTAGGAGGGAAATATCTTATGCCTTCAGTGACATGTACATAATGTACATTAAAAATCAGTAGGAGCTGTGCATTATGTCTCTTTAGGGTAAAATTTCTCTATTAGAACAAAAAGAAGTTATTATCTGTCTAGATTTTGAAAGTTCACTTTGGACTGTAATATAATTTGAAATACACTTAGGTATCTTTCAACACTGTCTAAGATAAACATTTGAAATTGTGCCTGTTAAGAATACTTAAAGAATAATTTTTGACATTTTCCTGGATTCCATCTTTAAAAAGATACGGGGAAACAAGCTATATTATGAAGCATTTAATATTAAGTAGCGTGTTAGAGGAGGGCAAAGATAATTAATACAAATCATAATCTTGGAAAAGTTTTGTAAATCTCTTTTTTACTTTGAGTAACTTTCAAGACTTAAATATAAAAAATAGAATTAACAAGACCAGAGGATGCAAAATATTAGCATTCTGCAAGCAAAAGTAATAGGATTTAGATTTGTGCTATGACTTCTTCCCTTCTATCAATTAAATACTCTCTATTAGAATGTTCTTCAAGATACAGCTGAATGCAAGTTTGCAATCTGGTATTTGTTAGGTAAGATCTTGAATTTCCCTGTCATAAGATATACAAGCATATCCTATGGCTTTTTTCAAATTTATGGACTACTAAAGTTTCAGACCGGAACAGACCAGATGATCATTTCTGACTCGCTTTTTATCACAAGGCATAGAAACTTGCACTCTTAACTTCATGTTGAGTTAAGGAATTTGTAACTGAGGAAACTTACCTTCCAGGGAGACACCGCTAGATTTGAATTTCCCATTTGTTGATGTTTTCAGCTCACTGCGTATCTGGCCAAATCAACTTGTCGTGATAGTAGGAGAGCACAACGTTGTTGTATCTTTAGTGGAAAATCTGCATGTACAAGTTTCACTATACAAAGAGGACTGCGACCTTTAAAATAAATCTTTTATTGTATTTTAGGGTCAGATCAAAGGAACATAAACACACTGTTTTCCATTCTTATGCCTCTATAACTTACAAAACTATCAAGAACACTTCTATAGGGCAGTTAAGGAACCTGCTTTTGAGGTTAAACTTCAATGCTTAAAATTGCGCTGTTTTATGTACCTACATGTTTCATGGTGTCTTTCTCACTGAAGTATTTGGGGTATGCCAACTTGCTTAGTGTATGTGTTTTTAGATTCTTGGAGGGAGCATGACCAACAGCATGCCTGAGCAGCAAAGAAAGCCAACAGCATCCTGTACCCTGTTAACAGGAGCACGGACAGGAGAAGGAGGGATGTGATGTCCCCCTTAGCACTCATCAGGCTTTATCTGGAGTGTGTTGAGTGGTGAAGTCACTAAGATGGTCAGGGGACTACAACGAGAAGATGAGAAATATGAAAGCTTCCAACTTGTGGAAGAAAAGGGTTAGAGAGGACCTAGTCAGTGCCAGCATTCAGTGGGGGCATTACTGAAATAGACAGAATGAGACTGTTCACAGGAGGACTGAGAAAACAGGTATAATTTGAAAGTTTGCACTTGACATGAAAGACTTTTCGCTGTGAGGACAGTCAAAACAGAGGAGCAGAATGTCCAAGGACTGTGCATACTCCATCCATTGAGATTTTCAAGACTGAACTGCATAAATTGTGAAACAGCATGATCTGACCTCAGAACCTATCCCACTTTGAGTAGGAGTTTGGACTAGATACCTCCAAAGGTTGTCTTCTAAAGGCTTGACTCTGACATTTGTGTTGTGATACTCTATCTAAAAGCCTGTAGAGTGTAGTCCAGCTACAGCAAATACAGTTGTACTGCTTGGAACTCCCATTCCAAGACCACTAGAATTAAAGAAAGGCTTCTATTTTAAATAAATGGGCTATACTTCAGGCCTTTTTCTTCCTATTACTGTATGTGATGCTAGCTTTGTTTGCTGTTAGTGTGATAACTAGGTCAGACTGTTCCGGGAAAACTGGACGGTATTCTGATGATCATCTCATAGAGATGACAACTTGAAGATGGCAACTATAATCGATTTTAAAAAAAAAACAACAACAGAAAAAGAAATAAAAAGGTCTTCTAATATATATGTAAATTGATTTAATAGTAATTATACTGCTCAGTTTTCTAATAATCCGCTATTCTAATGTCTTTCTAAAATACCATTTAGAGGCCTGGTTTCTATTTTTGACGACCTCGAGGTGGTTTGCTGTGCGTCTGGATGCCATCTGTGCCATTTTTGTTATAGTGGTTGCTTTTGGTTCCCTGCTTCTTGCCAAGAGTAAGTACAGACGTTAGAAAAAGTTCACCCAGTAATTACCATGTATAGTAATGTCTAATTCTTTTTCATAGTTTACTGTTTCTAATTGTTTAAAGACCATAATTAAGTTAAATGTTTCTTTCTAGATCACGATCTCTTCCTCAGTCTAGAGCATTGGGTCTGTATCTCCTTTTTTTGCAAATGTTGGAAGCAGTTCAGACATCTTCTGGGCATGCATTTACCATCATCCTCAAATGTGCAAACGAACTTGCAGATCTGCACTTCACTTGGGAGATTCTGGCTTTCAGAGCAATAACAACAAATAAATCTTTTTTGCCACCTTTGCCTTTCTTTTTTTAGCCCTACAGGGCTTTGCTTTTCATATTGAAACACCCACAGAGCTGCTTCTTAACAACTCTTTTCCTTTCTATGCATGGCACAGTAGGCAAGAAGGCAAACTAAAATTCCTAGGGATACTTTTCTAATATCTTGGATCAGCAGGATAAGCTAGTTGCAGAAAGAAAATCACCTTGTAATGATGCATTTTATATTCACTGTCACTCATGAACTGTCATTAGTGTATGCATCATCCAGGTTGTAATTGGGTAGATGTACTAGAACGAGATAGTCATCTAAAGTATGAGGGAAGAAGTAATTATCTTGGACGTGAAAATTAGTGCTAATTTGCTGGTTTTGTTTCTTTTCTTTTTCCTTTGAACAAGTTTTGTATATGCATGTGTGTTTCAAAATTTGAACGCTCTACACTTCTTGATACTGAAAATTTTGAGCCAGATTTGAAGTTAATAGAATGCAAACAGACATGTCAAAACAATGGTCCTGAATCTTTCCTTGCCTCTGGATAAGGAGTAGCTCTCTTGAAGTCAATAGAGCTGTGCTAGGATAAAGTTCAAGTAAGTTAGAAGACAATCACGCTTAATATTGGGGCAGACATAATTATTTTATTTTATGAGAGCAGGACCACTGAACACAACAAATCTTTATGTAAATAGGGGAATAATATTCCGTACAGTTATTTTATCTGATCATTTAAAACTGTACAGAGTTTATGTAAATGTTCTTACGTTGAAATCATTTTGTGATCATTTTTATTTAGATTTAGAGGCTGATATAATTCCCTTATACAATGATTGGAAAATTACCAATGCTTAGCTGGATAGGAATGACCCTAATGAGATATGTAAGTATGGTCTTGAGACCATGTCGGAGTTTTTAGATAAAATACCTGGCCAAGAATCAAGATTCGTTTCAAACATACAAGTAATTTCCAGAACATATCCCCAAAAAGTGCTGTAAGTAACCGTTCTGCCTGGAGCTACTCATTGCACGCACAGATGGTAAGTATGGTGTAAGCAAACAAAATTCTGGCTGTGATACTTCCATCATACAAGAAACCTCATGAAAGTGAAGTTAACTAGAATTTTGTGTAATTAGTAGTGTACCTATTTGATTCTCTTCTTTCTTTGTTCTGCAGCTTTGAATGCAGGGCAAGTTGGTTTGGCGCTATCCTATGCAATCACTCTCATGGGAACATTCCAGTGGGGTGTTAGGCAAAGTGCTGAAGTCGAAAACCTGGTAATGTTTATTTCTTCCATTTCACTTCTTCGTTCCTTTGTGTAGTTGTGACATGATACTTTAAGGATGGCAATCTTCTTAGTTAACCTCATCAAGCAACTGAGGCACTACTTAAAAACAGTAGAGAAAAACAGCTTCTTCTAGAGTATAATTTGTCTCATTGATTTTGAATGTCTATTGAGATGAATTGTTCCACTCTGTTGATAGTATGGGAACCTTTATAATCACCCTTTTTCAGCAGAAATGAGACTGTCTAGTTATGATGTAAATATCTGCATTCCAAGTCACTAAAATTACATAAAATTAATCCCACTATAAGTAAGATTTTTTCTTAAAATTTTTCTTAAAGATTTTTCAAATTAGGGATTTAAATTTTTTTGTTATGCATTACTGCCTGTTTTATTTTAGTTTATATCCATCATTAGAATTTTTATGATCCTTTTAATTCACTGTAAAGACTTACACGTTCTTAACTTGTTTTAAGTTAACAAATATTTGAAAATATTTAAGTTAATATTCACCTGAGAGGATAGTGTGGTTTTGAATATATGTAAAGCAATATACCTTTCACCAATTTACAACATTTACAAGCATGCTCTATTTTGCCTGTTTACTTTTTAAGCTAATGCGTAAGAAAAAAAGGTTATAAAAGGAGCATACTACATCATAAACCTGTTTTTTGTTTTGTGTTGACAGGTGAAGGTTACTTGTAAATGTGACCATACTCTAGGAGACATGTATTCTTTAGTTTAAGGAACAAAACTATGTTTAATAGCAGATTAAATAAATAACAATATTGGGTGTGTTATTGGTGGTGGTGATGGGTTTTTTTGGCTAGCACCTTGCTTCTTCATAGCGTTTTTCAGACATGAGTAAGCTAATGGTCACAGACTTTGGGGAAATATGGAAAAAATAGTTTCTGGGATTTCTTTTTGTACTAGTTAGGAAGATTTGGAACGATAAATCTGTTGGATTCCTGTGTAGTGAGTTACTCTGTTAAGAAGCTGTGATTCAAAAATACCTTGGAGAAAAAAGGCTCACCGTTTTCCAGCTGGCTTTCTTGCAGAATATTGATCATTTTATGGAGCTATGATTAGCGTCTTTGACAGGTTGACATCCAGCAGGAATCTCTAGTTATTAAAGGCTGACTGTGTCTGGGGGAGGCAAGAACAGTTCCCTTTCTATATTTCTCTTTCTTTACACATTTTTCATTTGAACCTGTTGGAATGTGGAAAGGGTAGGTGGCAGTGAGGTCAGAGAACTTGTTGCCTGGTGACTTCTGTCCTTTAAAGCCACTCCAGGGAAGGTGAGCTTACTGGATGTCTTTATGACAGCTTTTTTAAAATCCATCTATGCATGGATACAGTAAAGTAAAACAAACCATACAGAGTAGTTGTGTGGGTGAGGATGTGTACCAGAGCCTAAACATAACTTTTGTTATTTACGTGAGAGGGAAGAAAGAGTGCCTAGGTAGTTCAACTTCTATTTTTCTTCCCTCCTTAAGACTAAAGATGACATCAAATACTGCCATTTATTTAGTATCTGACATACAGGGAAACAAGTTTTACTGCATATTAAGGCAATAATATGGTGTAACAGGTATATTAGATTTCGGAGTTGCTTGTGACAAATATGTTTAAAAAAAAAAAAAAGCATTAGTGCAGTGGTAATGAGGAGGACAAAAAAGGGCAGATGAAGATGGTAACTTGATGCTAGTAGCTATCATTGGTCTGCCTGTAGCTTATCATATAATGAATCATAGAGTCATAGAAGGGCCTGGGTTGAAAAGTACCTCAAAGATCATCGAGTCTCAACCCCCCTGCTGAGTGCAGGGTTGCCAGCCACTAGACCAGGCTGCCCAGAGCCACATCCAGCGTGGCCTTGAATGCCTTCAGCGACGGGGCATCCACAATCTCCTTGGGCAACCTGTTCCAGTGTGTCACCACTCTGTGTAAAAAACCTCCTCCTAATATCTAACCTAAATCTTCCCTGTCTCAGTTTAAAACCATTCCCCCTCGTCCTATCGGTATCCACCCTCATGAACAGTTGTACCCCCTCCTGTTTATATGCTCCCTTCAAGTATTGGAAGGCCACAATGAGGTCTCCCCGGAGCCTTCTCTTCTCCAAGCTAAACAAGCCCAGTTCCCTCAACCTTTCCTCATAGGAGAGGTGCTCCAGCCCACTGATCATCTTGGTCGCCCTCCTCTGAACTCGTTCCAAGAGCAAATATTATGACAGTTTTATGATTTATATGACAGTTTCATTTCTATCTCTCTTTTCCTAATACACAGTAAAATGGTGTCAAACTAGCCAAGACAGACAGACAACAATCTTAGCTTAAATTTCTTAAAACTTATGCACGTACTTGAAATTGTAGTTAATCTCACTGATTCAGTTGTATAAAGTAAGTATAGGATGGTACCAAGCACTCCTATCTGTACCTGAAGGAAAAGCTCTGGAATAATTTCCATTGAATCTTCACTGTAAAAATCCTCATGTGTGTATATATATGTGTGCGTGTGTGTGTGTGCACGCTGAAAAGACAGAGTAAACTGAAATTTACGGATATGTCTTCCTTCCTCCCCCTTAGATGATATCAGTAGAAAGAGTAATGGAATACACAGATCTTGAAAAAGAAGCCCCTTGGGAGACCAACAAGCATCCGCCACCTGAATGGCCAAGCCATGGAATGATAGCATTTGAAAATGTTAACTTCACTTACAGTCTAGATGGACCTTTGGTGTTAAGACATTTGTCTGTTGTTATTAAACCAGAAGAAAAGGTATGTATATTGCTGGCTTTGGCCATTTACAGGAATTAGATGATAAATTGAGAAGAAGCTGTGTTATAAAAAGACACTGTAAAATACGTGAACGTTAGGAAATCAGATAAGTGTAATTTTAAAAAATAAGGTGGTCATATTTAATAACATTAGTTGGAGCCTCTTTATTTCCTGTAAATGTAGCATCAATGCATCCAGGAACGTTACATTCCTATATGTCAAAACAAAAGGTTAAAAATATTTGATCACTGATAAAATTCAGATTTCATCAGAAAGTGGCTGACATTTCAGCATATGAACAAAACCCAAAACATTTATTCAAATCCAAAGCAAATGGAGCTGCATTAGGAAATCAGGAATTCAGTAAAGGAAACAGAAATGGAATGAAGGGTGTCAGCGCACAAGGTGAGCAGAGACAACTGCATGTTCTTGCACAGAGCCCAGAATGGAAGAGAGAAGAAAGAAATACAAATCCTTTGCATAACTTTAGAATTGGGAATTTTATTTCAGTTCCTTTTGGCTACCAATGCAATTAACTGTTACTGTTAATTAGATTGGTAGCCAAAAGAAATGTAGAAATAAAACTCTTCCTCCTCCGCAAATTTGACTCTTCTTCCCCAGTTTTGACACTATCCCAACTGAAGGAGTGCTGCAAGGAAGGTCTCCCCCACAGACAAAATTAAATTGGAGCCCTACAGTACTAATTCACACTTTGCTACATTTCAAATACACACGTACTTTTTTGATTAGGATATCTTCCCTAGGAGGCTGTTTCAACTCTCTGCGATCATTACCCTTGCCTCATTTGTAACATCCTTTTCCATTCAGTCCCAAACCTGTTTTGTTCCTCAAGTGGACTCTTAATAACATGCATGTTGCAAGAATTCAACCCAACTTTGCTGCGTGGAGATGATCTCATAGAATTAAGTATGGATGAGTTAAAAAAGGTGTTTAAGAAAAAGAACTTTTCTTGCCTATGGGCCATCTCTTCAGCTGTAATATATCACTCCAGTGTAAGAGCAAACAAGGCAGTTTACTTTTCTTAGGGAGAGAAATAAAGTAGTAATAATAATAATAACAATAAAATGGAAGCAAGAGATAATAATGTTGTATTACTCACTTCTTGGTAGGGACAGGAGGAGGAGGGATGGGTGGGTATATTTATTTCTTTTTGCTCTGGTTGTGCTGTGGTTTTGTCATCCTGAAGTGAATTTGTTCAGCTTGAAACCATTGCCAAGAATTTCGTGTTTGTTTTCAATGATGTTTTGCGCAATACTGCAGTAGACTGCCACTGTGTAAAATAAATCTTCCAAGTATCTGTGTGCCCCTTATATTGTTTTTAGTTATGAAGAAGTGTCTCTTCAGAACCAGGTTTCTGATGCACTGGGGGGTTCTACCCATGGAGCTGTCATTGAGAGCTTCTATGCTTGCTCATACCCCCGGCTACTTAAGACTTCTGGTGACTCTCATGGAACTAATGAATTAAAACTTCTGCCATGTGCTTAGATTTTCTTATAACTGACCCAGCACCCAGTCTGCCAGGCTCTAGGTGCAGTAAGAATAGAGGAGATAATTTCTAGATCGCTCCTGGGTTGTGGTGTCTTTACAGCTGCCACCTAGGCTGCATGTCTCTGTGTTTGGTATCTCCCTACTGTCAAAATAGGTGAGGAGGGTCCTTCTGGTTTAACCATCTTTGCTAACCCAGTGCAGTCTGCCTGAGACAGACCAGAGGATGCTCACACAAGGAGCTGTGCCAGCAGCCAGCTGTGCTCTGGTGGTATAGGTGAATCATAGAATCATAGAACAACTTGGGTTGGAAGAAACATTCAAGCCCACCTAGACCCAACCCTCTGACATGGGCAGGGCTGCCACCCACCAGCTCAGGCTGTCCAGGGCCTCATCCGACCTGGCCTTGACCACCTTCAGGGATGGGGCACCCACAGCTTCTCTGGGCAGCCTGTGCCAACGCCTCACAGCCCTCACAGTGAAAAATTTCCCCCCTAATATCTAATCTAAATCTTCCCTTTTTCAGTTGCAAACCACTTCCCCTTGTACTGTCGCTATCTGCCCGCATAAAAAGTTGGTCTCTGAAGCAGATCAGCGTGTGCAGCCCTGATTTGTAAACACCACTATCTTTGTTTTAGGAAGGTTAGTTAAATTCAACAACTTATGAATGATTATTGATTATGAATTGTTAAGTGCACCTTGTCTCAACAAATCCTAAATCTGAGAGTATGGCTACATGAAAAAGTTAGGAGTGTGAAGGTCTAGATTTATGGCATGGATGCTGTTCACGCAAATACTCTTACAGTGTAGCATGAAAGGGAGGTTGCCTGAGGGGTAGCAAGAGCAGTTTGAGTGCAGTAGCTGACATGCTGTAAATCTCACTCTCATTTTTTGTGCAGCTCTGCTTTGAAGTACAAGTGACTTTTGAGTAATGATGAGTCTAGTGTAGCAGGTGTACTGTTGTGTATACACACGGCTTACATCAAGGCTTCAAAATCCTAGCTAGATGATTCCTTTTAGGTGGCTAGGACTTCTGTTTGCAGACCATCCTTGTGTTTGCACTAGTTATGGATGTGGATCTCAGAAGAATGCAGTGTTTTTAAAAAAAATGTGTTATCGGAAGAGCCATTTCAAATTCATGTCAATTTTCAGCAGTCTGTAGTCAATTGGACCAAAAATACAAATAGATTTTTCTAAATACTGAACAGCATAGTCCTTTCATTTGATGCCAAGCTGAAAGTGGGATCTTGACAATGTGAAGAGCAGCTGCATTTTTATTTTAAGTATCAATTTTTTGTTGTTGTTTTTCTGTATGTTCTTAATACAGTACTTCATGTCACTGATGCTTACAGGGAAACAATTGAACTTTTGTTTTCCTGTTTGTCTGTATTCTCCATTCAGTATTTTCTTTCTGAGATGTAATGTAACTGTTCAGAACTATGTTTTCCTTTGTTTCATATTATTTTGTTTGATATATTATGAATACTAGATATTTTGTTATTTAATGTAGCAGATTTGGTTAGATTATGCAGTAGCTTTGCTTGGAAGCACCATGGTTTATGTACAATTGCACAATAATGAATTGTTGGATTAAATTTTTCTATCATAAAATGGAAGTAGAAAATACTGCTTAGATTATGCAGTGTAAGTTGCTCCTTGTGTTTGTTTTTGCTCAAATGTGGGCACTGTTGCTTTATCTGAACTGAGTGTCTCTGACTACTGGGAAGTTTTTCCTTGCTCTTCAGTGTAATGTTTCCTGTGCTTAATTTCATTCCAGCAGTCATTACTGCATACATCTGAGTCTCAGGCAGTGGGTAATTGCCCTCTGGTGTCTGTACGTATACTCATGAAGGTTTTTATGTTTCTTCCTTCTTTCTGCACCCGAATCCTTTGCCAGGCTATATTGTACATCTTTAATCCTCATAAATCCTTCCTCACAAAATCAGTATCTCCAACTCATATTAATTTTATGTTGCACTTCTCTGAACCCTTTCCAGTATGTTGATTTCTTTCTGGAAATGTAGCGATTAGAACTGAGTGCAGGAAATAACAAATCCTGCCAAATCAGATCTGCATAGTGAGTTACACCCATCACCTTCTATGATACAATTGATTACTGTACGTTGTTTTCTTTAAGAATTCTTCACTTGCAGACAGTGTTTTTTTTAAAAGTTTGCCATTCAAGTAGTATTTAATCATCACTAATTTTGTCTCTTCTTAATTATTAATGGCCTTACTTTCTCCCAAGTCTCATTTTGTATGAAGTATTTGTAGATCTTACCCTTTGTCATTGAAGTTCGCAGTCTCATATTTTGCATCGTCTCTATCTCTTTTCTTCTGAAAGCATTGTTTTTTTTCACATTGCATACAGTTTCTGATTTTCCATGGGGAACCTAATGAAGCCTGAACCATTGTGATTTTATTATTCACTGTTCATCGTTTTTAGATGGGAATTTGTGCTTGCTTGTGTAGTCCTGTAGTTTCAGTGCTTGTATCCTCTCTGCTGAAGCTGTCTGAAGCATGAATACTGCTTATAATCCTACTGCTAGTTTTAGCTTTACTTTGTCTCTACAATTTGACTACTTTACAGTACTTTACCTTAAACATACTAACCAGCTTTAGTTTCTGAATTGGGAATAATAAATTGTTCCTGAAGTGCTCATAAGAGTCCTTTTCTGGATTGAGAAGTAGGTGCATGCCTGAAGTGATTTACTTAATGTCAAGCAGTAAACCAGACTTTGTGTAAAACTGGCTGCCTTGAATCACATTACTCTATGCATCAAACCCCTTTATCTTACATACACAATAAAACACAATGCATTAAGGGAAAATCTTTGTTAGGAAAATATTTCTCTCACTTTTGAATGATATGATCTTAAAAAATCACTTAGGATCCAATTGTCACCTGAATCCCAACTGATCCAGCAGGGAGGTTTCTTCCTCTTGAAAAAATGTTAATTATAAAGTAGTTTTATTTGGTGTTTGTTCTATTACAAATCCTGTGATGTTGTAAAACTGTTGCTTATCCTGCAAGGCTCCTGGTTTAACTGTACAAGCTTGGTTTGGTCCACAGGTTGGAATTGTGGGAAGAACAGGAGCTGGGAAGAGCTCTTTGATAGCAGCCCTCTTTCGGTTGGCTGAACCTGAAGGAAGGATCTGGATTGATAAGTACTTGACATCAGAGCTAGGCCTCCATGACTTAAGGAAGAAAATTTCAATTATACCTCAGGTGAGAAACTGACTTTGCTATAAATATTTTCCCTGTAGTTGCTGTAGTACTTAAATGCTTTACCAGGATATGTATACAGCATATATAGAATGGAATCAGCTTTGAGAACTGGCAGGTTTTCTTCCTAGTTCTATTCTCAATCTGTTCCTCCAGAATAAATGCAAGTAGATGTTAGCAATATGCTGTCCTCCGTGGCTGGGAATGAGCAAGAAAAACTGGGAGGGAATACTCAAAGCTTCAGCAATCCTGATGTCAGTTCCTCCTTTAGCAGAAATTCCCACCTCATGCATTGCCTGAAGCTTTCTTAGTAAGGGACTTTGAGGAGGCACGTACACCTCTGTAGGCACCCCTGTATGAACTGACTGAGGCTAGATCTTGAAAGAGCACATGTGCCAACTCTAAGTGAGCTGCCAGCCTTTCCATTATGGAGAGAGGGCTGGAGAGGAGAACAGGGAAAGGGAGAAAGAATGGATCATTATGAGCCATAAATAAGAACTTGATGATCTTCAGAAGCTGAATGTAGGAAAGGCTGCAATGGAGGGAAAAAAAAAAATACAGTGTTGGGAATAGAAAAATCACTGATGTTGGAACAGAAGAAAGGATGTTCTAAGAAGTCCAGTAGGCCAGAAGTGTTGTCTTCTATTGTCTGCCTTTTGAATGAGACAATGAAGAAGAGAAGGTTTATGTGTAACCTCAGAACTTCCTGAAGGCAGAGTCTATGCAGATTACTACATTTCATGAGAGGGCTAATTCCTCTCCAGCGGAGAACAAAAGAAGAGAGAAAAGCTCATACATTACAAATGCAGAGTCCATCTCTGTGGCAAAAAAATGTTTTTCTTGGTTTTTTTTCCTAGCAGGTTGATAGAACTGTGGAGTGGAAGCCAGAGGAATTCATTTGCTATGTTTAACACTAATGTATAGTCATCAGTTCTTTGAAGGTGGTCTACAGCTTTCCCAAAGTCCTGCCCTATTGCAGGTGGTTTCCACATTTGGAAGCATTCCATGGTGTTGACTAAAATACAGCGTTGAGACAGGAAAGCTGTCAAGTACAGTTTCTACACATTGAGTGATGCAGATGCCCAAAGTTCACTGTATTTAGTTATACATGCTTTCCGTTATTATTTTTTTAATACATTGTCATACTGACACTGGCTTATGGCTATAAACTATGTTAATTCAGTAGAATATTGTGATAGGGTTTTCATTGTGGTCTCAAAGGGCTTTAAATGTCTGAAGGATAGCAAGTAGCGTTTGTTTTCCACAAAAGGGAAGGCTTGTTTTTGCTAAAAATATGCAAAATTTTGAAGTGGTGGTAGTAAGAACAAGAGGAGGGTTTGGAATAAGATTTGTGCTGTAGTAAACTGAGTGACAAACACTGTCTTTGTAGTACATTAACAACACTAGTGTCAATAATAGAAATAGTCACATAACAGGCGGTTATATTGCAGCAAGCATCTTCATAATTATGAGGGAAGCTTTAAAAGGAAAAAAAAAAAAAAACAGAGAAATGTTCATTTAAACTATAAGGAACACTAAACTAAACCATTCCTAGAGAGTAATGAGGCAAGACTGAAGTTTTCTTATATGTAAGCTTAAATACCTACCTGGAGAAATAAAAATGTGCTTAGGCTTCTAATTGCTTGTTTGGATAGAGCTGTGTGAAGGTTATGTTTGTAAATCTTTTCTATGCAAATATTGTCTGCCTCCCTGACTGCAAGCATTTTTACAACAATTATTTACAGGTTTGTCTTATTACTTTCCTCTCATAAACCAGACTATTTTGAATAATAATCTGTGTCAGAAATGGTAATTAAAAAATATCCTTATCTTCTGTTGCAGTGCATGTCTGTTGTTAAGACTTTTATAATAGTTATGAACACTTTTTAAATTCAGTCCCTTATTTTACCAACCTATAAAAATAGAGTGAAAAGGAAAATAAACCTAAAAGTACCTTTGAAACACACCAAATAGTATATTAAAAAAAATGTTAAACTAGTTACTTTCTAGATGTTTTGGAAGAAAAATGTTCTTTAAAACAGTCAGTGTTTTTTTTAAATCCATTTGTTTGTTCAACACGTTTTTAGTGGCATGTATTGTCAATGCAAAACTTTCATATAATTGACATGCCGTGTCAAGAAATGCATATGTTCTTTTACACTGTTTGCAGCACGTTCTGTCTTTGTTAATCCTTTGATGCCACTCAGAATGGTTTAGTTGTCAAGATAATAAAAGGGTTAACGTTGAAATTCAGTTCATGATTTGCTGCTGCAATTTGGGGCTGGCCATTGCTAGGGTTAGGTGGAGCGTCAGTCAAGAGAGCAATCTTGGCGTAAGCTGAAGTAATGAAATACAGGTTTAGGCATCCTTTTACCAGGGAAAAAAAGAAAACATTTGGAATAAGATTTCTCCAAATTAAACAAAACTCTGATTATGTGATGAGTAGTCTCCTTTTATGATTAGCACTATTAAAGCTTTTGAGTTGCTGTCTTTTTATAGTATTAAGAGAAATTTAGTTGTGTCAGTGCATGATTCTCAGATATGGCAAATCACCTTAGTGAGTACTTGCTGCTCAGGGAACACTGGACCAAAAATCATCTTCCAGCTTCTCAACTGCTATGTTTTTTCAATGTGCATTGATTTGTGTCCATGTAATTAATGACCTGTTACTTGTTTGAATGGGAACTGAAGTAGAACAATAGCTGCTCTGACCACTGGTAAACCCACACTGGCGCCTTAATGGGATACTGTACTGGTTTGACTCAGCGGTTTGTTTTGAGTTAGATCTTCGCTCAGCCATACTTTGGTTCCGAGTAGGCTTGATATGATGCTGCAGGAGTGTAGAGTGTAGAGTAACTTCTTTGTGAGTACAGGTAATGTATTTGTGTAGAAAGATATAAACATTGCATTGAAATGGTAAAAGTTGTTTCTTTTAGGCTCGGCTGGTAAAACTGAAGGGCTTTTATAGTATGAAATGAAGGTGGGAGGGAGGAGGCATAAAGAACAAAAATGGCATTGGGGGCTCTTTAATTCATCTCTGTTTTATTTAGTGTAAACACAAATTTTCAAAACTACCCAAACATAATTTAGGAGTCTGAGCCCATTGACAGCAGCAGTTTTTGGTTTTCATTAACAATACCTGGGTAGCAGTGATTGCATGTAAGTATATATATGTAGCTTGTGACATCAAAACAGTGCCATGTAAATGCCCATTTGAAAACTGACATAACTATGTACAGAAGTTTGCAAGTAGACATACTCTGTTTGGTAAATTATCTCCACACAGAATGTCTGAATATTTAATTTCTTTTTTTCCTTCATTGTCAATGTGCTAAGTACTCTTCCATGTTTCACAAACGATAGCTTGTTGTAGGGTATTTCTGTGTTGTGGGTTAATTCTGACTGTTAGTAGCTTACTTATTGTGATACAAAACCTGTGTTTATAATAGAATGCTAATTTTACTTGGTTTTAGGAGCCTGTATTGTTCACTGGGACAATGAGGAAAAACTTAGATCCTTTCAATGAATACACTGATGAAGAACTGTGGAATGCCTTGGAAGAGGTGACTTACTAAATCTAATAATGTACATCTGATGTTTACAAGCCAAATTACACTATTGTGCTTGTGTGCGTTAGGTTTTAGATGTTTTCCTAAGGTTTGATAAGAGCATAGCTGTTGATGGAAAAAGGTAGACCGTTGTGTCTGTGTTTGTCAATGTGTGTTATTTGTGCATGTGTGTAGACATGTATATTGTTACATAAGTCTTTTATGAAGAAATTATCCCTTGGGATGATGTTTTGGTTACATTTTGATTCATATCTTAGTTTTAATGAACATTAATAGATTCTTAACAATATGCTTTAATGTTTTTAGAATTCTAATAACTGACACTGTGTAATCCAACTTGGCACTTAGTCATTTTGTGCCAGAATATAAAAGGTAAATCTTGCATACTTATTATTGTGTCATCAGACATACAATAGCTGATTTAAAAGGGAGTTACTCATCCTACAATATGTTGACATGTCAACAGGTGCAACTGAAAGAGGCTGTGGAAGATCTGCCTAATAAAATGGAGACACAGCTGGCAGAATCTGGGTCTAATTTTAGTGTTGGTCAGAGACAGCTGGTGTGTCTTGCAAGAGCAGTTCTAAAAAAAAATCGGATCCTTATCATTGATGAAGCAACAGCAAATGTGGACCCAAGGTAAAAACCAAAATGCTGTGTTAAGATGAGCTGTTTGTTCTTTTAGTTTGATCACCTGTACTGTAGAAATGAACTTAAATACTTCATATTTCTTATAGTTTGTATTGCTGTTTTATGTTTTCCACAATACTATCATAATTATCTATGCTTAGTGGGGCAACTGAGCTTTAAATCCAGAGCAGATGATGTAAACTGGATATGTGCCCAAAATATTCCTAATTTCAGCGCGTTCTGTAGAGTAGGAAGATTAATATTCAAGGTGTATTTCTCCTGCAGCCATAGACAAGAACTTGCTTGGAAATGCAGATCAGTGATGATAGAGTAGCCATGAAACTAAGTTGAGTTCTGTTGATTCTAGGAAGACATTTCTGCTGGAAAAATAATAAATTAATAAATTAGTCCCCCTCCCTCCCTCTTTGATCTTACCCAAAAAAGGTAAAAAGTGGTTGTAAGCAAAACAATGTGATTATGAGATGCTGTCACTTCAGATGGCTCAGATACCAGTGTAGTAAGTTAGAGATAAAATAGAGGGGGAAAGGTGAGCTATCCTGAAGACCACAGGAACTGCAAAACAGATTTGAAGATGATTAAAGCATGTCTTGTGTAACTCAGGCCAGCAGAACTTTCCTAAATTCATTCCTATTTTAACTAGATCATACTTCTAGAAGGACATCTAACCTCAATAGAAAGAAACTTTCAATGACAACCCTTGTTAAATTGTTCCAATAGCTAAGTACCCCCACTGTTAATTTTTGAAACATTTGAAACGCTGGTGGAAATATTTTGGAAACAATACTGCAAACGTACTGCATCAATTAGTCTGAACTGAATATATAGTTCCAACAAACTATGGCTTGAGGGAGAATTCAAAGTCCAAAGAGGACAATAACACAGCAAGTCGCTCAAACAGATGCATTAAGGATTTTGTATGTCATCTGGGCGTGACTCATTTTTATAACATCTTCTTGGGGGAGAAGTGGTGCCACTAGGGTAGCTTTGCAGTTCAGCTTACAGTGTATTTCTAAAGCCTTTAGAGAAGTGCATTCCCTTTGCAGAGGTTCTTTATTTTATTTTACTTTGACATTTTTTTTCTTTTTTGACTATTAGTTTGTTTTTGGCTGAGCACTGATAGATTAACTATGATTAATCATAGCTGTGGAAATTTAATACCATCTTACTCATCCTCCCTATTTTGGCATCTAACGTGTGTGTTCTCAACTTGCACTATCCATTTAATTAATCTTGATTAATGTGTGCTGCAATATATATTATAATAAGGTAAATGTTTGTTTGTATCAACTCTACACATAACAATACAAATAATAACTTGGAACTTCTCCTTTGAATTCAGTTTGCATTACAGTCATTATTACCTTTTTCTTAATGTGTTGCTAAAACTAGAGCAAAGTATTTTTCAGCTGTGCAATCTGATAGGATGCTCATCAGGAAATGCTGATATGTGTTGCTTAACTGAGCAGTTAGGAAGGCATTTTTGGAATGTAAAGAAAACCTCCTCTTGTGATGCACAACCCCCATACCTGACACTCTTGTCTCTGTCCTGATGGTAAGCGCACATTGTATCAAGCACCTGGAATAGGAAACCATGGGGAGCTGCTGCTGGCTGTAGAGATTATACTTCATTTTTCATTTTTCTGGATCTTCATCTTTTTACCTTGACCACTGCTGCAACAGTGTCCCCCTCCAATTCAACCTGGAAGCAACTGTGAGAAGACAGGATTTGAGGGTGGGAGTAGAGGAGTGGGTGAGGTGGCATGAGGCAGTGAATATGACATTCCCCAAGGCTGAGGAACTCTTCACCATGGTTCTTCAGCTTGGCTAAACCATTCATCTTTGCTGTTCAGTGAAGCTGAGCATAAGAATAAAGAGAATGAATTTGGAGTGCATCTTTCTTCTTTCTGTGTCTTCGAGCTCCCATAAGTACCCTGCACCTCGTAGCTTCTGGGTGTTCTGCAAACTGCAGGGGTGGCAGTGCTGTCGTAAGAGAGAGGAGGAGTTTGCTATAAAGAAGTTTCCTCTGAGTCAAATTGCTTGTATGTTGTATGTAACGAATGACAAGCATTGACTTGATTTTATCTTTTTGGTCCTGAAGCCACAATTCTTATCCCTAAGAAAGTAATAATTTTATAGAAGTTAAGTGATTTGGGAAAGTTATTTGAAATCTGGAGCAGAAGAGCTGAAAAGTCCTTCTGCTGTCACTTTGGTAGTATGTTGAAACAAAATCTGTAGTCTTTGAGACTTATTTTTAATATCAAGTTCAATGTAGTGAGCTGTCTGTGTACTGAGTGTACATAGTAGTATGTGTTAACCTGTGTTTTTACTACTTGTAGATGCAGTCCACTGCCGCATTTTCACATCAGTTGTTCACCGAGTCGCTTAAAAACAGTCATTGCACACAGTTCAGTTTGTTAGTCAGCTTAACCTTGTAAAATTTAACTTTATATTACATCTATTTGCTATCTGTACTTGTTTCCCTTTTGGAGAAGTTATCAGCGTGTGTGGCCTTCTCCAAGGCCATTCAGGAATTGTTTAGTGAGAGATACGCTTTCAGGACAATCCCAGGATGACATTAGACTGAAGATAATGACTTATTCAGCATTTCTTTCAGCAGCTTGATTGCTTCTCACTCACATTGTGTTTATACTTGCTCTTTAGATGTTCTTTTTACACAGCCAGCTAATTCTGGATATATCAGGTCTTGAGTTGCTACGAAACGTGCTGTTAGATCTTCAACCCACAGTGCCAGTGGTACAGCTATACCACCATTTTTTCATAGAATGAAAATCATTTGGGTTCAAAGGGACCTTTAAGATCATCTAATTCCAACCCCCTGCTATAGGCAAGGACACCTCCCTCTAGACCAGGTTGCTCAAAGCCCCATCCAGCCTGGCCATGAATGCCTCCAGGGACGGGGCATCCACAGCCTCTCTGGGCAACCTGTTCCGGTGTCTCACCACCCTCACAGTAAAGAATTTCTTTCTAATATCTAGTCTAAATCTACCCTTTTCCAGTTTAAGACCATTTCCCCCTGTCCTGTTGCTACATGCCCTTCTGAAGAGTCCCTCCCCAGCTTTCTTGTAGGCCCCCTTCAGGTACTGGAAGGGCACTATAAGATCTCACCAGAGCTTTCTCTTCTCTAGGCTGGAGAGCCCCAGCTCTCTCAGCCTGTCCTCGTAGGGGAGGTGCTCTAGTCCCCTGATCATCTTCGTGGCCTTCCTTTGGACCCTCTACAACAGCTCCATGTCCTTCTTGTGTTGGGGGCCCCAGAACTGGTCATAGTACTCCAGGTGGGATCTCATGAGAGCAGAGGGGCAGAATCACCTCCTTTGACCTGCTGGTCATGCTTTTCTTCATGCAGCCCAGGGTACGGTTGGCCTTCTGGGCTGCAAGCGCACATTGCTGGCTCATGTTGAATTTTTCATCTACTGACAGCCTCAAATCCTTCTCCTAGGGCTGCTCTCAAGCCATTCTCTGCCCAACCTGTATCTGTGCTTGGGATTGCCCCACCCAGGTGTAGGACCTTGCAGTTGGCCTTGTTGAACTTCATGAGGGTTTGCATGGGCCCACCTCTCAAGCCTGTCCAGGTCCCTCTAGATAGCATTCCTTCCCTCTACGGTGTCAACTACACTGCTCAGCTTGGTGTTGTCTTCAAACTTGCTGAGGGTGCACTTGATCCCACTGTCCATGTCACCTACAAAGATGTTAAATAACACCAGTCCCAGCACCAATCCCTAAGGAACATCACTCATCACTGGCCTCCACTTGGACACTGAGCTGTTGACCGCAACTCTCTGAATGCGACCATCCAGCCAATTTCTTATCCATTGAGTGGTCCATCCATCAAATCCATTTTTCTCCAATTTGGTGACCAGGATGTCATGCGGAACAGTGTCAAATGCTTTGCACAGGTCTAGGTAGATGGTGTCAGTTGCTCTTCTTTTATCCACTGACGCTGTAACTCCATCATAAAAGGCCACCAGGTTTGTCAGGTATGACTTGCCCTTGGTGAGGCCGTGTTGGTTACCACCAACCACCTTGTCTTTATTTTCCATGTGCCTTAGTGGGGCCTTCAGGAGGATCTGCTCCATGATCTTGCCAGGCACAGAGATGAGACTGTCTGGCCTGTAGTTCCCTGGATCTTCTTTTTTTTTCCCTTCTTGAAAATTGAGTTATGTTTCTGTTTTTCCAATCAGTGGGAACTTCACCAGACTGCCATGACCTTTCAAATATGATGGATAGCAGCTTGACAACTTCATCTGTCCATTCCCTTGGAACCTGTGGATGGATCTCATTGGGTCCCATGGACTTGTGCACCTTCAGGTTCTTTAGGTGGTCTCGAACCTGATCTTCACTTAGAGTGAGCAGATCGTCCTTCTCCAAGTTCTTGCCTTTGCTTTTTGCAGCCTGGGTGGTGTGGCTGGAGCCCTTGCCAGTGAAGACCTCAGCTTTCTCCGTATCCCTTGTGACCAGGTCTCCAGTTTCCTTCTGGAGAAGGGCCCACATCTTCCCTGACCTTACTTTTATCGCTGAGATACATGTAGAATTTCTTCTTATTCCCCTTTATGTCCCTGGCTAGATTTAATTCTATATGGATTTTAGCTTTCCTAACCTGATCCCTGGCTGCTCAGACAACTTATTTTTAGTCCTTCTGGGTAATCCATTCCTGCTTCCACTCTCTATAGATGTTCTTTTTGCGCTTAAGTAAATCTGGGAACTCCACAGAGGCCTCCTGGCATTCTTGCCTGCCTTCCTTTTTCTCAGAATGCACTGCTTCTGGGCTTGGAGGAGATGGTCCTTAAATACTGACTAGCTTTCTTGGGCCCCTCTTCCCTCCAGGGCTTTATCCCATGTTACCTTGCCAAGCAGTTCCCTGAAGAGTTCAACTTTCCTGAAGTCCAGAGTAGCAAGATTTCTGTGCACGCTCTGGCACCCTGAGGATCTTGAACTCCACCGTTTTCTAGTCACTGAGGACAAAGTCCAGCATAGCACCTTTTCTCATGAGTTCCTGTACCGCTTGGAAGAGGAAGTTATCATCAACATATTCCAGAAACCTCTTTGATTTCTGGTGCCCTGCTGTGTTGATCCTCCAACAGATATCGGTATGGTTTAAGTCCCCACATGAGGACCATGTTTGGTGCACATGAAGCTGCTCCTATCTGTTTATAGAAGGCCTAATCCACTCGGTCTTCCTGATCAGGTGGCCTGTAGCAGATTCCCACTACGATGTTTCCTTCCCCTGCCTTCCCTTTAACCCTATCCCATAAGCTCTCTGTCAGCTCCTGATCTATCTCCAGGTGGAGCTCCATGGACTCCAGCTGGTCACTGATGTAGAGGGCAATACCCTCTCCCCTTGTCCCCTGCCTGTCTTTCCTAAAGAGTTTATACCTGTTTGTTTATTCCTACATTCCAGTCATGAGAGCCATCCTGCCACGTCTCAGTGATGCCAATGACATCATAGCCCTGTAGGCACGCACATGTCTGCAGCTCTTCATGCTTGTTCCCCATGCTCCATGCATTAGTGTACAGGCATTTGAGTTGGGCTCCCACTGAGGCTAATTTACCAATTGGAGTTCCTTTATCCTGCCCCTGAAGTGCTGTCTTACTAGCCTGTGATCCAGCTCCAGGCCCAGGGCATCCATTACCATAATCAGCCTCAAAGTAGGATGGTTTGTGGATCCCCTTCCCCAGCAATTCTAGTTTAAAGCCCTCCTGATTAAATTGGATAGCTTGTTGCCAAAAATGGTCTTCCCCTTCTCTGAGAGATGAAACTCATCCTCCCTCAGAAGACCAGATGTCTCAAAACTAGTTCCATGACATAAATAGCCAAAGCTCTGTTTATGACACCACTCCCTTAACCATTTATTGTTTTTCTTAATTCTGTCAGCCCTTTCCCTCCCCGTTCCCCTAGCCAGGAGGATTGATGAGAAGACTACCTGTGCTTTCTTTTTGCGCTCTTACTGTATTGTTCCATGTAATGGGGAGTCTCATGGTTCCCATTTTCATATTATCAGATTACGGTTGAGTTTCTGTCATCCAGCAGACATGTTTTGCTGTTGGGGTTCCATATTTGGTTTATGATGTGCCAGTGAAGAGGATAATGGAATCCCTTGGCTCTTGTTTGGCCACTTTCTCAGCGTGGGTAGACACCACAAAGGGGCCATTCATGCCTTCAAAAAAGGACAGAAATGCTCCTTCCTTTGGCACTTTTCTGGAGGATTGACTGCATATAATGTAGTCTCTCATGAGGAAGCTCATGAGAACTTGCCCTTGCAGCTCAGAAGGCCAACCATATCCTGGGCTGCATCAAAAGAAGTACGGTCAGGAGGACAAGGAGATAATTCTGCCCCTTTACTCTGCACTGCTGAGATTTCACCTGGTGTACTGTATCTAGATGTGGAGTCCTCAGTGCAGGACAGACATGGATCTGTTGGAGCATGTTCAGAGGAGGGCCACAAAAATAATCCAAGAGATGGAATGCCACTCCTACAAGGACAGGCTAAGAGAGCTGGGGCTGTTCGGCCTGGAGAAGAGAAGGCTCCAGGAAGACTTGAGAGCAGCCTTTCAGTATCTGCAGGGGAGGACTATAAGAAAGAAGAAGACAGACTCTTTAGCAGGGTCTGTTGTGAGAGGAGAAGGGGAAAGAGTTTCAAACTAAAAGAGGGGAGATTTAGATTGAATATAAGGAAAGTGTTTATTACTGTAAGGGTGATGAGGTTGCCCAGAGAGGTAGTGGAAGCCCCCTCCCTGGAGGCATTCAAGGTCAGGCAGAATGGGATTCTGAGCAACCTGATCTAACTGTTGATGTCCCTGTTCATTGCAGGGAGTTGGACTAGATGACACTTAAGGGTTTCTTCTAACTCAAAAGATTGTCTAATTCTAAGCTGTAGGCTGCCTGTGAGGCCTCCCCTCATCCTACTCCTCTTCTCTAGGCTGAACAAACTAAGTGACTTCAGTTGTTTCTTGTATGAAGGGTCTTCTAGACCCTTCACTATCTTTGTAGCCCTCCTTTGGACACTCTCTAATAGCTTTAAGTCCTTCTTATGTTGTGGCACCCAAAACTGCACACAGTGCTCAAGGTGAGGCCGCCCAGGGCAGAGATGGACAATCCCTTCCCTCTCCCGGCTGGCAGTGCTGGACCTGATGCACCGCCGGATACAGTTGTCCCTTTTGGCCAATTTTGGCTTCCAGGGCACTCTGCTGATTCAGATTCAAGTTGGCATTAACCAGAACCCTCAGATGCTGTTCTGTAGGGCTACTCTTCAGCCTCTAAAGAACGCGAATTGTTTTCTTAATGGAAATGCAGTAAGGGATGATGCTATAATGAATGCGTGTAATAAAGGAAGGTATAATAAATGAATGCAGAGGACAGGGATGTTCAAGGATTTTGCATTCTACTGAGATAACAGTGGGAATAACCTGAGAGTTGAAAATCATTTTGAGCTCTATTTAAATTTATTTTTGAAATTCCTGAGCAAACTGCAGTTTTCTGTGCTCTTTACTTGCTCTATAGGAAACCTCACCTTGAGATTGACTGTAACGAAAGACTTTCTTTACATTATTTGAGGTAGCATTGAAGCTTTTGTTTCCATTTTGCTATTCATTGTAGGCTACTTTTAACCATTGCCTCTCTCCTGCTGAATGTTATCATGTGTGGCCCTGGTTTTCTCTGTTGAAATAAATAGTTGTCAGATCATTGAGGCAGTGCTCAGAGGACAGCAAAAAAATATGTGCATTAGCAATGGGGTGGTGGCACTGTTACTGCTGTGATCTGACAGAAGTACATGCTAGTGGAGTGTTAAGCAAATTGCTTTTTTAAGGAGGTTGTTAACACACAGAGCTTAAGTGTTTCCTGATAATCAGATGAAACCTCTCGTGTTCCAGTTTGTAGCCATTATCTCTTGTCCTGTCATTGGACATCCTTGAAAAGAGCCTGGTTCCATCTTCATTGCACTGTCCCTTCAGGTATTTATAGACATCGATAAGATCGCCCCTCAAGCCTGCTCTTCTCCACACTGAACAGTCTCATCTCTCTTGAACTTTCCTCATAGGAGAGGTGCTCCAGTCCTTTAATCATCTTTGTGGTCCTTTGTTGGATTCTTTCCATTATGCTTGTATATGCTTATACTGGGGACCCCAAAACTGGACATCGTACTCCAGGGATGGCCTTACTAGTGCTGAATGGAGGAGAAGGATTTTCCTGGATCTTTTCCAGGACTCTTCTTTTAGGAAATAGTAGCAGAAGGATCAAGCTACCAAGAATCTCAGACTTCTCATTTCCTTAATGAGTGTTCTTATTGCTAAACTGTTGGTAGTAAATGTAGTAGATGGGCAAGGAAGGAGTATATCATGCTCCAAAACAGTCCAGTGGTCCAGGCTGCAGTAACAATTTTGGCAAAAACTGAATTCTTGTCTAAAAATGCTCCGTCTTGTCTAATTCATGACAGAGCATAAATGTTTCTATCTCCATAAGAGGATGACAGTAAGCGTGCATGGGAGCTCTTTCTTAACTGTTTATATCTTCCTTCTCTCTCCCATCATTTGTCCTGTCATCAGCAGTGATCTGTCTTTTCCTTTGTCATGCTGACTGCTTAAACAGTTTGTAACAGAAGCTGTGTTCAGTCCTTTAGAGCACAAAATTATACTGTGAACTATGGAAACAGTGGTTACTCCATTCCTCATATCATCCTATACTTCCAAAGTTACCTGTTTCTCGTTTTTGTTGTTAGTGCCTCCTGCCATGGTGGAAACAGAACAATTCTTTTTGCTTAACTTAGGAGACAGTACCAAATATTTGTCATGTCCAGACAGATACAGTGTACTACTATCTAGAAAATAACGATTTTTCAGAGGAAGGTGTGTTCTGTGTGAGTCTTTGTGGTATTGTATTTGATTTCTCAGTTACTTAGAACAATTTGAAGAATTAAGGCTTTGCAAGCAGCTAGTTGAAGTTAACGTGGCCCCTGAATATATTAGTTTACTTAGACATTTTCTATGCTCTGTGTAGAGGACTCATTATTGTCTAATCATTGCATAGAAGTACAGTATTCTTTTTTAATTGGAATCCTGGAAATGAGACCTGTGCCTTCATATGTCTGAATTCTAGGCTGCGGCTTCCCTGGTCTCACTAACACCGATATGTTTTGGGCTGTTTATGTCTTCCTTTGATCTTGGATGATAATTTTAATTTCTGTACCTGTGTTCCCACACTGCCTTTTTCTCCACTGTTGCCACTCATCATCTGCTTGAAGGCTGATGCACTATATATGCATATTCACATGATCTGGCTTTGTGCCCAGGATGGGAACTAGGGCTTCTGGTGCATCATGGGCTGTCAGGTGCCTGTAGAGGGCATTCATCACCTGATGGCTGCCTAATTCAGGTGCTCTGATTCAGCTTCCAGCCGTGCCTTTTCTCTTTTCATTGACTTTAAGGAGGTTTATATAGATTTCCAAATCGAAGTCTAACTGCAGTGCTTTAAGTTAGGTGATATCAATGAGAATGTTTTAGTGTCTCTTGTATATTTCAGCATATTTTGTTTTCAGGATTCTCAACTTAACTTGTGAAAGTTCTCAACATTGTACTTCAGTATCTGTGCTCCGGCTTAGTTTTCATTCTGTAAAAGTTATGTGTTTCTACCTGATAACCTTCCGTAGGGGTCTAATTCATGTAGTAGATTGAGACTTTTAGTCTGAAAGCTTTTGTCCCTTCCAACTCAGGAATTCCATGATTCTATCCCTTTACTTGGATTTTGTGCCAGTCAACATTTGATATACAGAGCATGCCATTCTGTACTCAAGTCCTTGAGCTACTGCAGTTGTAGCTTCGCTTACCAACCAGCTCTGTAATTTAATCCACTTTTGCAGTTGAAATGAATAATCTTAGTTATAGGTTGTCTTCCGTTCATTCACTTACAATGAAGGATATTTACTTTCATTAATTTTTATTCACAGCTTGCACAAACTAAAAAAACTAAAAACCTTAAATAAGAGTAACTTTTTTTTGACTACATAGAAATCTGTAGGAATACCTCACTCTGCTAAAAGGAATGTCTCCTCTTCTGTAATCAAAGCCTGGGAAGGTAGACTCCTGAAATGAAACTTACTGCTCTACTTCCAAGAACAAATTCTTTTCTCCTCAACCATTATCAGATAGCTTCTGGGGTATGTTTCATGGTATGCCTCCAGGAAGAAGCACTGCAATGACTTCATAAGCACATTTCCTGCTGTACAGTCATGTTTGATGAAGTCATAAAAGCTGCCTGCCATTAAGTTATCCCTGCAAACATCTTATTTTTGTCTGCTCTGCTCTTGCTGTGTTTCAGAACAGATGAATTCATTCAAAAGACAATCCGTGAAAAGTTTGCTCAGTGCACAGTTCTGACCATTGCACACCGCTTGAACACCATTATCGACAGTGACAGAATTATGGTAAGAGTTAACAGCTTTAAGTTATTATTTTTCTTTTCCTGCAAATGGATAATTTTGTTCACTCTCCTTACTTTCGATTGAGAAATGGCCAGAAGTTTAAGTTGTAGCCTTAGACTAGTCCTAGTTATCCTAGGTGCTGTGACGGGCAACTCATGAAACTGTAGTAGTAATGACCTGAAAAGACTGCTTACATTTTCTGACTGTATGGTTTCCGACCTGCCAGGCACAAACCCATTGCAGGTGAGGTGCAACAGCAGACTTAAGCAAATAAGCTCTGTTGGTTCTAGTGAAGACACACCCAAGTGCTCTGGACAGAGTCAGCTGAATTCGGTCAAGTTTATTAATTCAGTCTCGGTGGGCTGAGAGACGCAGTGCAATATTTAGTGGTGTGGAATGTGTGAGAAGGAAGTGGTAGAGGTTCTGGGGCAGATGTTGGTGGTAACGAGGCAGCAGCTGCCCTGGAGCAAGGGTGTTGGCTAGAGAAGTGGAGTTAGGCTGGTGAGGTACTGAACGTGGCCAGCTTTCTAAAGCAAGATTCAAACAGAAAAGATGAAGTATTACCAACCCAGCAGCCTCTGCCATCTTTGTTCCCAATGGAACAGTGGTATACTCCGCTACTCTGAAGTACCAGATGGCGCCTGCCCTATGATGCCTTGCACACACATACTTGCTGATTATTTTCATAAAGACAGTGGTCTTCCCTCAGCTCTCAGGAAGTCAGACTGGTTTGTGTCCTTGAAATGATGTGCTATCTGCAGTTCTGCAATTTTCTGCAGTAGAGACAGGGAGCCCATTGCAAACATTTTCTTCACAGTCCGTTAATGAAGTAACTGACATAGTGGGCAAAGTGTGTTTGTGAGTGGAACTCAAATTTAACTGTGCTTCAAGCAGAAATTACCCATATCCTCTCACGATAATATTTATGAAGCTTTTTTTTTTATATTAAAATGAAGTTTGTTAATTCTTTCAGTGTTGTTTTGTGTGGTTGTTTTTTTTTTTTAACTGGATGCCCAGAGCATTTTAAAATCTGAGATTGAGGTACAATGGTAGCCCAAAGTATGCAAAATGAAACAATTGGATCTACTGAGGTGAGTGATGTTCTGAGGAACAGACTATAGCAGATTGTGAACTGAGCGATTATAGTTTACTTATGAAGAGAGAAACCAGCAGAACTGCCATAATAAGTCATGTAATTGCAAGCATTTAAGGTATCATAAATAAATATTTTCTTCACTGGTGAATACCTCCCCACAACTCTAATGGATATGTTGGTGTTCTCTACAAGTGAAGTGAACAAAAGACTTGTGAGGAAACAACTGTGACCTAATTAATAGCTGTATGTGTTTGTTAGCTGTCCAAGGGGATTTCTGTGGGTTTTGGTTCATTAACTACCATTAACATGTTATGCACAGAATGTTCTTTCCATGAAGATGTTTTCTTAGTTTTACCTTTAATATTATGCGATTGAAATGAAAACTGGATATTTTTATTTACTGTTTTGCTAAAATCATTTGATTAAAGTTGGAAGTTACTCCTCAAACTGTTCAGTGTAATTGCCAACAGTATAACTACTCTATTATGTGTTTAGATCCTGTATCTTAGTTTTGACCTTCCGTTGTTTCAGTTTAGCCACAATCAAGATCTTACTTTCCTAAAAGTCCACTTATACTCATACACTGTCTAATACAGTCTTCTTGGAATGACTTTGGCCTCTTTGGAGTATATTAAGGAAGAGATTTGTGAGAAAGTCTATCTTAGGGTCCACAGTCATTAGTGACTCCAGTGTTTTTCGTCTTTTTACATTACTTCATTTGATCCTACAGATTTCTGTAATTCTGGAAGGAGGTGGAGGGTGAGAATTATTAGACAGAAAATGGAGGAAACTGGCATGTTGAGTCGTTAACAAACCTGTTTTCTTGACATCCTTATTCAGAGTTATTGATTCTGCTTCCAAACAAATCGGAAATATTATACTGTTTTAAGAGTGATCAGAGTTATGGCAGGTGTCCTTTTGTTATATTTTTTAATTACTTGGTTTACTCAGGCATGTAAATCCCAGCAGGAATATAACACAATTTTGGAAGAGTAAGAAAAGTGTGTGTTAAAAATATAAGGAACAGGATAATCCTTCTATAAAACAAACTATTAATGAGTACCATTAACAATAAAAACAGCACTCATGGAAAAATAATGATTTACTTAAATATTAGGAAAATTGAGAAAACTCAGCTAAAGAGAGCTTTCTGTGTATTTTAAAATTTGGTGCCTCAAAATTTTAATGTGTCTTAGTAATTTACAGATTTAACTTTGTGCAGTTCTTTTTTAGTATAAAAATGCACAACTGAAGTGCGTTGTTATTCCAGTATCAGGTATTATTAAAACTTCTGTTTTTCTTTCTCCTTTAACTGAGACCTGTAGATAAAATAATGCCTTCATTTATATGTCATCTCAAGTCTCTGTTGTTGTCTGTCCTGGTAAGTTTGGTAGAAAATGAGTGAAGAAGAACAAAGATAGAACCTCATAGTTGGAATATTAACAATTGTCTTTTGACAAACAATGAGTAAACTTATTTTTCAAATAAATGTTGAGCAAACTCATTCAGCTTTCTTGACTTAATCATAACAGTCCAAACCCATTCCTGAACAAGTATACAAAGCCTGAGCATAAACCAGCATTTCACTCTCTACCCTTTGAATCATTTAGATTGGAAGGAACCAAAGGAGGTCTCTAGTCCTATTACAGGTCAAGTTGTTCAGGGCTTTGTCCTATTGCATCTTGAAAACATCAAAAGATAGAGATTCTGTAACCTCTGTGGGCATCCTGCCCCAGTGTTTAATTATTTGCTAATAAATCTTTTTTTTTTCCTTATATCTACGTAAAACCTCACCTTGTTTTCCCACTGTATATCTCACTAAAGAGCCTGGCTCTGTCTTCTGAGTAACTTTATTGTAGGTATGAAATTACTCCTGCTGAGTCTCTTAAAGTCATCTGTTCTCCACAGTGAACAAACTCTGCCCTGTCAACCTGTCCTCTCACTGGGTTGATGCTCCAGTGCCTTTATTAGCCTGGTGACCGTGTTTCAAACTTGAAATCAGTTTACTCTCATCTTTGTTGTTCTGAGTAAAAGAGGAAGGAAGCAGGGTTGGCAAAGCTGCCATATTCCACGTTTGAACTGATGAGTACTGAATAAATCCCCCTCTCTGCTCCACATTGCTGTTGATACCCCGTGTTTATGTACTGGTTGACTCTTGTTTAGCCCACTGTCTGCCAGGACCCCAACTCCTTTTCAGCAGAGCTATTGCCTAGGCTGTTGCTAATACTGATCACAGGGGGTTAGTCCATTACAGATTCTGGTCTTTACATCTGTTGATTGTTGTGAAGTTCATACTGAACTATTCTTTTAGCCTATTTACATATAGATCTCCTTGATTGCCATCCTTGTCTTAAGCACATTGACTGCAGTCTTCACTTTGACATTGTCCACGTGCTTCTGATGTAATTCCATTTAATTGCTAGTTAAACCAGAACTTTCCGAAAAGATGACGTCCATCATTAGGGTTAATCCAAACATTAAAAAAAATAAATAAAAGGGAACAGAAAATAATTCTGAGAAAGTCATGAGAAAAAGTCAAGTTGGATGAGTATGGAAATAGGAACTGAACGTGAACTGTTGCATGTCTGCTCACACCCATTGTAATAACTGGTTCTATTTTAAAAGAGAAGAAAGCCTACTGGGAGAGGAAAAAAAGGAAGAACAGAATACGTTTTTATACAACTGTAGACATATCTGGCCTCAGGAGTTGTTTTAATTCTCGTTTGTTCTATTCCCAAAACCATACCTCTGGTTTCATAATCCAGGTCACGCCTTAAGAGTATTTCCATTATATCTATCTTAGTGATAAATACATTTTATCAGAACTTCAAAAGCGTAAAATCGTTGAGGGAAGAGCTGCATTGTGTAATGTGATACTCTCTAACCCAATCACCTCAATGAGTAATACTACATTGCACTTGCATAGGACTTTTCATCTGGAAATTGTAACGCTCTTTACAAACATTAATTAATTAAACTTCAAACACCTGGGTGAGATAGGGAAGTATCCATACAATCTTTGGAACCAAAGTTGGAAAGACTTGTTAAGTCAGGCCATCAAATAGTACTGCCATAAAATTATAATCCAGTGGTTTTCAAACTTTTTTCCCCTGTGCTGCTCAAGAGTCCTATAGGATATTTTCTCATTCATGTTTCCTCATTAGTTTAAGAACCCAAGTTGTAGCTCCTCCCATCAGATGCCTACAAACACCCATTTTAGTCATTTGGCATAAGCAACCACCTTTCTCCTTGGCAAGGGGGCAGGGGGAGTTGGGAAAAATGCTGCAGTTTCCTCTCTTCTAATGGCAAATCCTGTGAAAAGTTCAGTTCAGGCTTCTTCCACTAGCCCCCCATTCCACATAGCATCTCCACCACCTCAACAGCTGTTTCCCTGTCCTTTCCTCACCTTACAGCGTGAGGGCCTTTTACCTAAATCACATCTGCAGCTCACCAAACCCAGTCAGGAGCAGCCTGGGGCAGCCAACAGGCACCACTCCCAAGACTTCCAGTGGTATCTTGTAAAATCCGCATCACCCATTCCTCCCCCTCTTTTCTGCTTCCTTCTCCAGGTTGAGAAATACTTTTTAGAAACTGTATTTTTAGAGAGGGGAGAAGCTGAAGCATGCAGAAATTGAGGCTCACCTAGGGAAATAGTGAATCAGTAGCAAATTAAGTATGTGCATCTGGCAGGAGTCTGATGCAGTTCTTTGTTCTGGTTGCTGTGCTGTGGTCTTTCTGTAGGAAAGCCTTAAAGTAGTGAAGACTTACGCATTTTCCAGTGACAAGGATGTTTCTCCACAGAGACTTTTCATATCAGTGAAACACTTATTTGAAATGAAAGCTCTTTATGCAAGCAGAACTTGATCTAGTAATTAAAAACTGTCTTTCAAATAGGAAGTTTTTGAGGAAGAGAACCATGGGAAGAGATCTGATTTATTTATGGGAAAACCTGTTGTGGCTATGTACTGAAATGACTTAATATTCATGGTTAACAGTACAATGTACTTCATAACCGGACCTGAGGTTTTTTTTTGGTCAATAGAAGATGACTTCTCACATCTCTCTGGTACACCTCCCTCATTCAGTTGTTCCCATTTTTCTGACATCACATTATATTTACCTTGCTGGAACACCTGGGCCTCATAAATCAGGCGCTGTGTTTTATGTATTGTAGACATCTAACCTCAACAGGGCAAATCAGTCCACCAAAATTTGGCATAAACACCTTGAAAGGAAAGAGGGGAACTCTGCAGGGAGATTCAAGAAGTTTGCATAGTAATAGGGGAGTCACCTACAGCTAGATAGAAAATGCCATGCAGCAGGTAAGGTCTGAGTGCTTGTCTCTGGAGTTCTGGCATCTGACTCAGTATTGCATATTAGTATCCTTCAGCCATCCAGCTCAAGATGAAGCAGTTCTGCTAACAGACACCTAAGGAAGCATGATAGTGATGGCAGTGTTGCCCATCCTTAGCATGGAAAGAGCATTCTTACAGAAAGTTAAGAAACCTGAGCTCTACATTTTCCTCTCTCTGACAAGGTTTGGACACTGTGCTCCCCTCTCCCAGGCAGATGCCATGCCCACCAGCATACACAAGGCATTCAGGTTAAAGCCACTCTCTTGAAAATACAGGCTAGGGAATACTAGAACTAGGTGATGATGATGTTCCTTTGTTTTTTATTCAACCTAAGAAAAACTCCAGCTGTGCTGGAACTGAAGGGACCAAAGTCTCCTTGGTGAAGAAACATGAAGATAAGAAAATGAATGTTAGTCATAGAAAAGGATCAGTGTGGAGCACATTAAACTTAATGATGCTGGCTGAGATGCTTTGCACAGGCAATGAGAAAGAGTACTTGATTAGCGATACCTGAATATCAATATCCCACAGAAGCATTGCTTCTGTACGTGTATTCTGTAAGGTGTCAGTGTGTCTGCGACAGTTGTAAATATCACACTTGGCCTGGCTGACTCTATAACAAGTCAAAATCCCAATGATCTTGAAGAAGTACTAGGATTGTTGATTCTCTTTGCCAATTTGAAGCCATACCTTCCCAAAATGTTGACATCTTTTAAAATTGGTCTTAAAGCTGGTCCTAATTTCAAGATGGCCACCCAACAAGGTTCTTCTTTTGCCTAAATAAAGCAGCTAATTACTGAAGCAATACTTCAGCTTGGGAGCATTCAAATGAAGAGCTGTATTTGAATTAGAGCAGGAAGTGAAGCTAATGTCTGATGAACCTTAATCTCTCATTCTGTCAGTCATTTGTGTGTGAATGTGTTTCCATCTGTATAAGGACAGGACAGTCAGATGGTATTTCTTTAAAGATGGTAGCATGGAATGCAGACCGCACTAGAAATGCTAATGCATCTTTAGAGAATGGTTTTCTTCTCTCTCAGAAATACTGTGTTATTGTTTAGAAGAAAATTAGTTCAGGACATGTTGATAGCTGATGCTTTGAGCAGTGCATCTCCGATAAGGTAAAACTGTGTGCATGGCAGCTGAGCCACAAGGTCATCAGAAGCAGATAAGTCTAGGAGAGATGCCCAGTCATCTCCAGCTATATTCCTTAACTTTTCTTTGAAAAGTATAGTATCTTTGTAACTTATCTGACAATCCTCAAAAGCCTTATTTGAGATAAGGGATTTCTTAAGTTGAAGTATCTCTTCTATCACTTCAGGGCCATGTTTGAGCCATTCTGCAATCCAGATTGAGAAATGTGGCTTTCCAGTGTTGGAAACAGTCATTACTGATTGGCCAGGGAAGAGTTTTGTCAGCACTTAGAGCTGTTGGTAAGAGGTGGCTCTATGGGAAAGGTTGAACTTGCGCTGGTGTATCAGATGTTTTGAGGTGAGGAGACTGAACAATACAAAAAACATCTACAGTAACTGGTAAACAAGTTTCTTTCCTCTAACAAGATATTGAAGAAGTTCATATCAAATGATTATCAATAAAATAAGACTCATTACTACATACATATTTGATATTTTTTCCCCACAACATTCCAACCAGCTTACAGTGGTGTGCAATCAGATGGAGAAGAACAGCAGAAGGGAAGATTTTTAAGCCTCTGCGTGAAGAATAAAGATAACTCATGTAGAACAACTTACCAGTCAATGTTACGTGCTGAATTTTCTCTAAAAAGAGTAATTTCAGTTTAAAGAAATCTTCTTCCGATTACAGAACAATGTCTGAAATTGCCTTTTCTGTGAAGCAGGGGAAGTGGGCAGGGGGACATGTCAAATACGGGAGACCAAGGGCAGACTTTACATTGTTACAATGAAGTTAAACTCTGCTGAGATGAGACATTTGGAAATTCTGAAAAGAATAATTCATATTGTAAGAAGGTAAACGCCCAAGTGTGCTCTGCTTTGCTCAGAGGAAAAACAAGTACACAACTGGCGTGTGGTACATGAAAGTTTCTTTATTTGATACCAAATTTGTCTGTAATTACTCACAGAGTAAGCTATATGTGATTCCTGAAGGAGCTTGGGGAATGCTTAGATTAAAGCTGAAAAGTAAATAATTTTTTTTTTTAAAAAGACAGCTAAACTAAGCCCCAGCACCAAAAAATCAAAACACGGAAAGAAAAAGAAAAAAAAAATAAAGAAAATCCTCTTAAAAAAAAAAAGAAAAAATGAAAACTTTAAAATGGTTCCTGAAGTTATATTTGCGGCCTCAGTGTTCTTCCATTTTTTCTAACCTGTTTAGATAGGATAATATTTATAAATGACTCTTCAGAGAAGTATGTACATGTTTCTGATCTGTTTTGGCAAACCCTGATGAGATGGAAGAGATGGAATGTACTTGCATCTGAACTTAATGCCAGCTGGGGAATGGGCTGTTGACTCTTTCCCACAAAGCCATGTATTGTCTTGTGTAAATATATTTCTTTTAATATGATGTAACCAGAAGCATCTCCTGAATATTCTCCTCTTCCCAGGACTTTATTGAAGATCATCTTGATGTATGCTCTCTGAGGAAAACATTGTTCAAAGTTGTACTCCTAGCAGAGTTTTGAACTTCAGTAATTTTGTTGTTTGGTGATGTCTTCTCCAAGTCTAAATTAAATCAGATGTATTCCCTAGGAGATAATTTGCTTGAATTATTTTCCTTTTGAATAGGAAATAAAAACATTTATGATCAACTCTTAAATGTCCCATTTTCCCTCTGGCTTTATGGTGAAGATGAACGTGAATAGGAATAGTAGTCATTCCTCAATAATAATTGAAATAAATTCCCATGCCCCCCTCCTCTGTGGCTCAGCACTTCCAACCTTGGGCTTTTTTTTTTTCTCAGTGTTTTATAACTATTGTTCTCTTGGTTTGTCTGCTTTTGTTGCTGAAAGTTAGAAAATGCAGAATTTAGAACTTTCTTTCTTGTGACTATGGATAGCCATAAGTACATGGAATTTGTTACAGTGTTTTTAAGGGTCCACGCTCTTTTTGTGGCTAATGACAATCTTTAACTATATTAACCCATGCAGAAGATTTTAAATTCACTTACAAAATGAATATTTGCTTTTCAGAAGTTCTGTGCAACCCAACAGTGTAAATAGGTTTCAGGAATTATCAGAAAAAGTGCTGTCCTAGTTCTGTTGTTTGGGTCTTTACAGAAATGTGGACCAGTTTTATGAAGCTTTGTCTTCCTTTATTGTCATGTTCCTCTCATTCCATTGTGAAATGGTTGTCAGATTACATTTTCATCATTTTATG
The DNA here is from genome assembly GCF_002078875.1 of Numida meleagris. NCBI lineage: Eukaryota > Metazoa > Chordata > Aves > Galliformes > Numididae > Numida > Numida meleagris. The sequence goes on from NC_034409.1 coordinate 143,986,224, forward strand.
TTTTCATTTTTGTCTCTCCTTCCCCTCCGCCATTGAATGTTACACAAATGCCAGTACGAAAACAGTCACAGAAATGTATTGAACATCTAAACTAATCTGAGAGCTGAATTCTACATATGAGTAAGGCTCACTTAAAATATTATTTAAGCCAAATATTTACTTACAACGCCTGGGAAATAAATTGTTGGTTCTGTATTTGCTGTGGATACTCTAGCCTTATTGTACAATTTATTGATAGCTCAAATACCGAACACCTCTGCACAGAATTTGTCCATAGAAATCATGGTTAATACTTCAAACTATGAGGTTATGTAATGAAGTGCTACAAAGTTTGTTTTCAAGGGAGGACTTAGGCAGAGTGGAGGAGAATAACCAGGCAGGATAGAGCGGAGGCAGAAATGGACAGCTATTTTGTAGCTGCCAAATCTTAGACAAATTTAGTGCAACAACATTTCTAGGGCATAGGCAAATAGTTCTTCTGCACTAGCTAGAGCTAACATAAACAACACATTTAAATGGCTAATACTCCCTTTTCATGTTTGCTTTTGCAGGTCAGTCAGATTCAAGTTGCTTCTTTCCTGGCTCCCTGTCCCTTTGCTGCCATGTTTTAATCCCGCTCTTTCTGTGTTATTCTGTGCCTCCATGTCAAACCAAGAGCAGTTAAAAACTGTCTTGCCTTCTGCCCAGTGTGATGTTCATCCTTCTGCAGATCTCACAGCTGTGATGAGCATCACTGTCCAAAGTGTTGGACCCAAATTAAATTTTGGGTGAAGTAGAATTAGATGGCATGGGAGGATTTTGCTCAAGAGCAGTATTGCACTTATGCCATTTGAACATAAAATATCTGAGTAGTGCTGCTGTAAGGATAATATGGATAGCTATAAGTAAAGACCAGTTTCATGTTACTGTAGGAGGTGAGATAATTTATCTGAATAAGGTTTTTCCTCTGTTCTCTCTTTTGCGTGGTGACCATCATCCAATTCTGTAAATGTTGCACTGTTGGAGTTGCTTTTCTGCTTGAGAATGTCTGTTGAAGTTGTTAGGATCTGGCTATAAAGGCAGGAATGGTACAGATGAGGTAAAGAGGTAGCCAGTGCAAGACAGTGGATGACCTGGCCCTGGTTTACATATGACTGCCATGGGTTTATGTTGTCATTTTGTGCTTATTTTACTTTACTCTGGACTGTCAAAGTGTTTCATAGACAGTGAAATTATGAGGTTTTCTTTGGCTTGTAGTATATACAGTAAGACTAAAATTTGTCCAAAATCTCTCTGTCTCTCAGAATCTGTGTTAGAGCATGTAATGGAATCATGAAATCCCATGCTCCTCTGTGTGTTCTCTATAATCAGCGTGCCGATCTGATCTCACTGCCTACAAGCTTCTCTGGCTTTCTGTATCTAGTTCCACTGGTACAGCCACCTTGGGATGCATCTGGGTTCGATTCAGTCATATTGTACAGTGATAAGGGTTGTATGCAAGTTGATCAGAAAATATGTGGCTAGTAAACACCAGATTCCACCTTTCCTGAATGATTAGCTTGCTTTTTGAAGTCCTAATGATTTTAATTTGGCTTGGAGTCAGTGAGTAAGAGTATGCAAAGCCTTAGCCAAAGTACCTATTTATTTATTTAAATGTTATCAGGATGTATTTCTTCAAAGAATACCTATCACTTTGTCTAAGCCCTTTTTAATAAATGTATAGATATCTGAATGTTTAACTACCAAGTAAACCTGCTTAAATTCTCTCCGTTGTGTCATAGATGGCAGCAGTTAGTAGAAACAGTATTTGTCCTTAGTATGGTTTGTAGGGTATTCCTGACTTACAAGAATGGTGTCTGTTCTGTTTCATTCGTTCTTTTTTCCATTTCAGATTTTTAAAAGTAGCAGGGATTGTTTTTCCTATCTTTGTCTATTTTCATAACATAAGTTGGTTTTTATTCCCCAGGAAAGGATATGAATAGCTTAAAGATTTGTTTAAAATGTGAATAGAACTCTTCTGGACACAAATCACTTTAATTTAATCTGTTCATCTTCTGGACTTCACTGTTTAAAACTTGTCAAGAAAGAATAAATTTTTACATTTTCCCTCCCAGGTTCTTTCAAGGAGAAGGATTGTCCATGTTTGTGGTTCTTCCTGAAGTTTGCAGAACTGTTGTTAGAATTTGAATACTACAGTAATATAAAAGAAAATAAAAACCTCCTGTTTTTGTTGTAGTAGCCAAACAGATTAGTTCAGCTGCCCGTCTTCCTCTTGTGTTTTGTCATTAAAGTGGTTCAACCCGCCTGGAGATTCTGCTGAGCTTTTGGCCATTAAGATGCTTTACTTCAAGGAGTTACACAGACAAATGGTAGACTTGGAAGTTTCCTCACGGGACTTTGAATTTATCTCCAAGCTTACTGGAGTTCCTTCTTTTGAACATAAGTTTGCAAACTGTTTTTATTATTTTGGATGTTGTCCTCATAATAGCTTTTATTTCTTTCTTTCCTGAAAAGAACAACTCCATCTTTTTAGATCTTTTTTTTTTTTTCTTACAAGTATGTGCACCACAATGACAGCTTTGGTTATGAGTCCTTGAAGTCCCTCTGTTGTGGCAATATCTTTTTCAATAGTGTGCCATGTGTAGACAGTTTTTTATTTATACAAGGACAAAAATATTTTCTGAATTACTTTTTCTCACATAACTTTGGCGTGTTTTTTTTGTTGGTTTTTTTTTTGAATTTCATTGCTCCTGCACAGTCTGGAGTTCTGAACTTGTAGAGTGTTATCCAATTCTCTTTTTTGAGTCAATACCATTAATTTATAAGCCAGTTAAGTATTTGAGTGTATTGCTTTTGTCAATATTGACTTTTCCCTGCTATTGTATTTCTCATTCTCTTAGGTTAGTTAGGCGTACCTGAATCTCCTCTGGTCTAGGCTTATCTACATGTTTTTGTGTCATTCGCAGCTTTGTCACTTCTCTGATAACTCCTTTTTCTGATGACTGGCCCATACGTATCTACCACAGAGTACTCTGATAGCTACCAGTTCTACCCTTCCAGCTTTCCAAACAGCAAAAATGCATTGCTTACTTCTAATCTTTGTTTTCTATGCAAGTTTTTGAGTAGATTTTGTCCCCAGCTGTTTCATTACACCAAACACCTTTCTGGAAATCCATATGGAAATCCATATAAAATGTTTCTGCATTTTATTCTGGTGCATTAAGTATTCTATTAAGATTTATGAGGTACAGTTTTATTTATTGTTTTGTCTAAATTGTTGTCCTGAAAACATACATGCTGGTCTAAAAGTTCCTTGAAAGATTTAAAGTACTTCAAAATGTAAGTGCAGTATTTGCAGTCCTGAAGTAGTCACTAGCGTGAGCTCAATCAACCTATTCTTAATTTCTTCTGATGTTTTTGACTGTATGTATCCTCTGTGGCTTACTGCCTTAATGCCTTTTTAATTTCTCCTTTCTATTTTTCCTTCTCCCCTCCTTTTACTTGGTTGCCCTGGTGGAATCTCATCTTTTTTATGTAGAAAGAATAGGTTCAAGGTAAGTATATTTCTAATATGTAGTTGGCAAAAACTGATGCAAGAAATTGTTTATCTTTTCAGCAACACCCTCATTTTCTTTAATTACATCTTCACCTCCTCTAATCCAAAAGACCTACTTATTCTCCCTTAACCGTCTCGGTGGTTATTGCGTGGTTTATACCTACAGCTGTTTACTTCAGAGCCCGTTTCAGGCCTCTTTGTTTCGTTCTTACACAATGAATCTTATAATCTGCTTTGTTGGCTTCACAAACATTGCATTTCCATATTCTGCATAACTTTGCATTGGATTCTTATAGGTGGAATGGCTGTAGGGCACTCTAAAATTGTACAACAGGTCTATAAACTAAAGAAGTATTATTCTTGTTGGAAGAAGACATAATATTTCGTTTTCAGGATGCAAAGTTCATCTTAGCACTTGTAGTGTGTACATTCCCCCTTTGCTTATGGTCTTCAACATTTGTTTTTGAATTTCTTATGTTAATAAGTTGTTTTCTGCTGATTTAACAGGTTTTAGATGCTGGAAGACTAAAAGAATACGGTGAGCCTTACATTTTGCTGCAAGAAAAGGATGGCTTGTTTTACAAAATGGTGCAACAAGTGGGCAAGACAGAAGCAGCTTCTCTGATTGAAACAGCAAAACGGGTAATTTTATAATTATAATTAAGTTTGTCTCTGCACTTGGTTTATCACAGGTTAGCATATTCAAGGTTATAGTAGACATTCCACTAAACATCAGAATCTGTTGACTTTGCAAGGCTAAACCCTCATTTTCAGTGATTTTTTTTTAGTGGTTACGCACAAGCTTCCAAATGATAGGTGTATTTATATACCCCAAGTTGAAAGAGTGTTTGGATTTCTTGCATCCTTCTGTATGTACACACAATGGTAAGTGTAAATAACATATGACATACACACCTGTGCTGGGCACATGTCTTGCAAAAACTCTCTTTATAAACACGTTAAGGTTGCAGAGTCTGGCATTTACTTCTCCTACTTCTATATTTTCTAAAAGGCCCATCCAGTGTTAGTGTGAGGTTCAGTTCTAGTGCATTAAATTTTGATCACTGGGGCTGTGATCACAGTCTTGTTTCTCTTCCTTCATTCTTTTACCTTTGCTTTGTTCTGCACATAGGATGAATTGTGCTCAATTAAGAAACAGCTGTTCAATGTTTTGTTGCCTCCTTGTTCCATACGAGGCTCTGTGCCCGATTTACTGCTTACTATTCAAATCCTACTCTTGAGTGTAGCATTATTAATGTAATTGGGAGCATTCCTCTGGCAATCCAAGTGTTTAAGAAACATCAATGGATTAATTTTCATAATATGCCTCTGAGGTGAGGCTATATCATCTCCACTTTTCAGATGGAAAGCTAAAGCTGAGATAAGAAGATAAAAAGAAATGACCTTTGATTAAGGAACTCATTTTGACTAGCTTTTGGCTTGCTTTCTTTTTTTGTGATAATTCAGCACATGGGATGTCCAAAGCCAGTGTGTATTTTTCATATTGCAAATGAAGTTTCAGGACTGCTGCTGCTGAGACTTGCAGTGCTTGGTCTGGGAGCAGTTTGATTATATTCACGTAACTTTAAGTGTGCAAGTAAGTCACTGAGACTAGGCATGTAGCATCCTAAGAGACTTTCCACACAAGAGACCAAGGTCTTATCAATGTCCTCTTTGCTTTCTTCTCCTCAAGCTGCTTGATGTGCGGATTGTAAAGGGGACACCAATTGCAAACTATTTCCTGGGGGGAAAGGAGAGCACTAGGCAGGAAGCAACTGATAAAGACAGCAAACAAAATGGCAGGTGTCTGCCTGCTTCCTAGTAAGAATAGCCACATTTCTGGAAAGCTGGAAAAACAAGTAATTTTGCAGTCAGGGATGCTGGGCGCTCATGTATTGTGGCTGTTTCACTGGGCATTTCGAAGCATAGGGAAGAGCTTTCTACGTCTGTGTATACTCGGGGTTGGGTTGTTTGTTTGCTTTTGTTATACCAACTAAACCTCTTTTTGGATTTTTTTTAAAGAGTTTTTAACATGAAGCTTTGCAGTGTATGCTATGAATTCATGTGTGGCACTGATTGCAGAACTGAGGAAAGGGCTTTGTCAGCTGCTGCAATGTAGCTTCTTATATTTTATTACTAAAGGTAATGGTTTAGACATGCTTTTTGTGACGTGTGTATGACAGTCTGAAGGTTATATAAATGATGTTTAAAAGGATTGGTTCTAATTGATGTGACTAGTGTTTGTCTGGGCCGGCTTCCTGGGACTTGATCCCTGGGATGGCCAGGGCTGGCTGTCCAGCTGTCACCTACAGAGATTCAGCCATGTCGTGCTGTCTCTCCTTCCTTCCTTGCAGCCCTCCTCAGCTGCACAATTGCATTAAAAGATAAATCAAAATGTATAAAAATAATTGCCTGATGTTACTTGCCCATATAGTCATCTGCAGTTACCACATCAATGTTATGTGATTTTGTACAGGAAGGGAAGAGATCCAGGAACCGGTCTCTGCTGAAATGTGGTTTGATGAAAAAGTTTGCTAACTCCCAGGCTAGAAGGCAGATACAAGCTTTAGCATCTGCCAAGAATGCAAAGCGTGGTGCTTATCCACACTCAGCCCAAAAAATGGGAGACTATATCTCCAGTCAGCAGCTACCCAGAAGCACAGTTACAGTGCTTTCTGTTTAAAGGACTTGGGCATTCATTCAAGGTTTTTGTTATTGCTGTCCCTTGTGCTTCACGCACACTTTCAGAGAAGTTGCTAAGTTAGAAGAGCTGATTCTGGGGGCCGTTCATTTTATGCCAGTGTGTCTGTTGCACGTACTGCCGCTGGTCTCATACATTCCTCCTGTGGTTACCAAGAACTGTTCTTATGAAGAACTGCTTTTTGCTGTTGTTGAAAAACAGCGCTCTCCACATAAAAAGAAATAGTAATATAGCGTAAACGCGTACTCTTAAAAAGGTGTTACAGTGGGTTGCTAAGTAAAATGGTTTGGAATGTGGCCATGCTTTGACAATGATCATTTGATTTATTGTGCTTTGGACCCGATTCTTGTGCAGAGCAAACTTGTACCAAGAGCTTTTCTTTCAGTAAGGTGAGACTTCAAATCAATTTTCTGGAACGGTATGGCTTTTGCATATATCCCTTAGGTGTAGACAGAGAGGGATTACACACCTTGAATTGGAAGACTTAACTTGAGTCAGAAAGAAACACAGTTTTCTGAAAAAAAAAATACTGGGTATCTTAGCTAAGCATTGAAAGATTAAACTATTCAGGATCACCACACCTGCTGAAAACTTAGCTCAGGCTTCTCGGTGGACCCAGGCTTGCTGGTTGCATGTCTCTTTTGGTCACCCCACATCCTGCAGTTTTGGGTACATGTGAAAGAATGCAATGCAAAAAATGCACGGCTCGGGTGGAGGCTGCAACCTGTGAGCCTGACTGCGGTGGAGTTGGCATCATTTGTCTTCGTTCAGTTTACAAGAAGCTTATTAAGAGAAAATCCTATGGGAAGGTAAGAAACGAAACAGTTAAAAGAATTAATTAAGAAAAAAAAGTATGTTATTTAGATTAAAAAAAAAAAAAAAAGCCTCGGAGTGATCTCTGTGCTGTTGTCAGCGCTCACAGAAGCTTTTCCACAAGAGTAGGACTGTTCTTCTGTCAATCAGTTTTCGAGTACTTTGAGGGAAGAGTGAGGGTGATTTTATTTTAGAGCTATGACAGATGCGTAAATATTAAAAGAGGTGTTATCTCACCTCCGTGATTACTCATAAGAGGGTTGCAGCTCTGTTGGCTGAGGAAGAAGCTTGTGTAAAGACTTGGGCATTTAATATCTCGAGGGATTGGGCTCATGGGAAGAATCACAATGAGACAGTTGAAAAGCAGCTGCCATTTCATTAGGTCTCTAGTAATGTGCCAAGGTTTTCTATTAACTTTGAAACAAAAATCACACTCAGAAGCTCCATTAAAAGTATGCCAGAGTTTTGTGTTTCTAACCAGGAACAGGGTGGGAGCACAGCGCTGAGGCTGCAGGCTCCGCACTGTGTGTGTGGCTCCTGATTAACTCTCTGCCGTTGAATCCGATCGGGGCCGGTTACTGAGGAATGCATCTTAACAGCTCCCATTTGGTTCAAATCAAACCTTAATATTCTCTGTAAAGAGATGTGCTCTGAAGATAGGTATATCCCGCGTTAGTGCGCCTACACAAAAGACGACAGTGGTAGTTACAGGGATGTTTACATAGAATGACTGTTCCCCTTTTATACCCCGTGTCTTATACATGTATTCGTGTATATGAAAGGGACATTATTATCAAACAAACCAAACTTCGCTGACAACGCTCTCCCATAAAAATTGGAGAAATATTTCATAAGCTGTAGTCGGGGCAGTGTTGACTATGAGACCTAGCTCGTGACACGTGTCAGCCTCAGAAAGATAGTGTATTTTCTGTTTTTGAAGACTCAAACAAAACTTTTCACATTCTTCTTTGAAAAAAAATGCATTTGAAGTCCTTTTTCACCCAAACACATTTTCAGATAAGAGCACACAAGTCTTGACATTATTTCATTTTGTTATGCGCATCTGTCAAGGAACAGAGATATGATACAGCTACTAAAAACTGATGATTGTGGAACAGTGAAACTTGACAGCATTTCATTTCCTTTATGTTCTGATTATACATTTATCAGGAAACCTGTATCTCTTCTAGTTCAGCTAGAAATTGGTAGAATTCAAGAACTCAAAGGCTTGGCAAAGAACCGTCCTATTATTTGGTATCATCTTACATTTTAGAGAAGTTGCTTGGTTGAGTCATTGTTAAAGCTTTTGCTTCTTCTTTCATTATTGTGGTTCGCTATCCAGAGATCACATTTCTACAGGCCCTATAACTGCTCTGCAGCACAAATTAAACGCTGGGATATTTCATACATATACCTCGACGTTTCAATGGTTGTCAATCACAGTTTGTAAAATACAGGGATTACAACCTGATATTAACATCCAAATCCATTGTGTTCATTTTATGTGTGAAAATGAGAAACCCTTGTGCAGACGCAAGATTTCACAGCCTCTTTGTCATCCTGTTTTTAATTTATCTCCGTGTTTTGAGCTAGTAAAATGATTTTACTTGTCAATTTAATGTAAAGTGATAATATATATCTGTTGATCTGAATCGCCAGAATTTGAACGGATCTACAGGTTGTGTGGGGTTTTTCTCAGGCTTGGTTACAGTGTAAGATCATACATTAATTGTACTAATTTTTCAGTGACATTCCATTACTGAAGATCCCTAACCTGAAATTCCTCTTCGGATTCCTTAGGGGCACGCATTTATCTGTTCTCTGTGTATCTCTAGAATTGTATTTTAAACTAAAAGGCGTTTGATGTAAAATGACATACGGGATCTGATATTTCCCCTAGGTTTACTTCAGTAAGAATTACCCAGAAGTTGTTCAGAATGGTCAGCTCGCCACAGACTCCTCGCTGGATCCTTCCTCAGGATTATGCGTAACTGAAACTGCACTGTGATTCCTCATAACCACAATTGTTTTCCACGGAATATAAAGCTGAGAGCATCCAAACTCTCGATGTTCATGAGTGTCAGCGGGAGAGGAAAGGGAGGGGGCGATTCTTTGCACTGGACATCCTTTCTATTTAATACTGAGAAGAAAAGTTTTCCTGTCCCTGTTTCTTCAATTTCAGTGCAATATTTTTTTTCTTTTCCAACTAATTACGTTTGTATTGCTAAGGAAATCAGGCAGACTCAGTTCTTATTTGAAAGTTATGTGGTAGAGATCTCTGTTATTTAAACAGGTGCAGGACACCTAACAGGTCTGGGGTGCATCTTTGGAATTTATTGAAGAAAGATTGGAGCGTGTCCTTTTTCTCTTTAGGAGATATTTTGAGAGCAAACAGAAACAATTTTTTTTTGGTGTCACTTTACCTCCACAGCTGTTTCCAAACTGCAGATTTGGTAGTGTACAACTTAGTTTCTAACGCAGCTGTCTCTCTACCTGTCACAGGTAGCCATGCAGGTGGTAGGAAAAAAAAAGAATTAAAAGCCAAAAACGCTTTCTTTTTTTGATAGCAAAAAGTGCTATATGCACTTATTTTTATTTTTTTTTTAATAATTCCAGTTGTGCTGTTCCGGATGAATGTAAATGTAAGTTTTATTTTGCTGAAATCCAGATGCTGAAAAATCAATCTCAATCTTCTGTACTTCAGAAGAAAATGACTACATTTGCACTGAAGAAATATTTAAATAATTTAACATACATTCCTCTTTTTATCCAGGTTATCAGAGAAAAAAAAGTATTAAAATAACTTGAGGAAATCTTTGAATGACGTGTCATTATACCTAAATACCATGTAGTACAAAGTTATCTTCAACGCACCACATTGAAATGTATACGTTATTTGCATTTATTGTGCCTTAATATTTGTGCCTTCAAGCCAAAGCTGTAACTGCAGGGTACACAACAAATTCGTTAAATATATGTTAAAAATATTTAGCCTTAATATATTTAAAATTTTGCATCAAGGATTCTGTTGAACTTGTGCTGTTTTGAAGTTGCCAAATGGCTGGATTAGGTAGGAAGGTGCAACCCGTAGTTGTGAATGGCTGTTGCTGGTACTGAGGAGAATGCAGTGAGAGAGAGGTTCTGTATTTGTACACGATGTCCTGACTCAGCAAAGCACTTCAACGTGAAGGCACTATTCCTGTGGCTTAAAAAGTCAGGCAAGTGCTCTTCTGCTTCTTAGTTTTTGTGTGATTGGTGAGATACCTGCCCTTTGAGGTCTAGTAGAGAATAAATTGATTCAAATTGTTGTCTGAAGGGCACAGAAGACACTAAAAAACAACAGATCTCTTCAGGACACAGAGAACACTGTTTTAGAAAAAAAAAGAAAAAAGAAAAAAAAAAAGATGCTTGCTGATACCCTGGTAAGCTAAATGTCACTTACCCAATGTTCACCCAATAAGGCAAACACAAATGTTTCCATTTCAAGCCATTCTACCAGCAAGTAAGTTGCTGAAATAGGAGGCTGTTGCTTCTCCTTGTTGAGAAGCAAACCGAGGCCAAAGCCTGTGCCTGAGGACAGGGGCTCTTCCAGGAGGGCTTTGTCCTGTGCAGAAGTTGGTGGTGAGAGGCAGAACCTTCATTCCCTGCTGCCTGCACCCCCACCAACTGGCTTCACTGGTGGACAGGAGGAAAAGACACACGCTGGGTGTTCGGTTTGCTGGCAGCATCCTGCTGTACTGTTAGCAGGAAGGCACACGACAAAGCGCTCTTGCCCTTAACTGTCTTTTGGCAGACTCGAACACTTCTGTAGGGTGCAGCTCGCTACAGCAAGTGTCTCTGAGATAAGTGGAACTGAACTTCACATGAGTCTTGTCCTTTGTCTGGTGCTAAATACAAGGCAGTCGGGGATGACTACATGTCCCCAAAGCGAAGTGGCGCAGATTGGCTCGTGTATGCAGCAAGCTCATAGCTAATCCTTCTCAGAGCACACCAGCCACAGCCTCTTTTCTGGATCACTTTGCCCCCAATGTGCCTAGCACACAATCAGCGTCTAGTGTGTTTTGTTTTGTTTCTTTTCAATTCAAGTTGTCGGAAATAAGGGTAGGGCTATTCTGCAGCTCAGCAGAGTGTGTTGCAGAGGTATGTGAAGATGTAAGAGAAGTGTCTGAGTATGTAAAGTCATGTGGGATAATGCGGGGGAATTGTGTAGCGTGGCGAAAGCTCAGCCTTGCGTGGTCTTTCTTGTCTGTAACTGCCTTTTGGAAGGGGTCCATGGCGTAAACCGTGTCCAAGCTCTGCTCAGCCTTTATCGTGGAGAGATCCAGCTGGAGTGCTCCAAAACAGAGCCAGAGTGAGCTGACTGTGACAGTGCAGACAGCTAGCAGGGCCTGGAGCTTGAGCTCATGCGTTTCCCTTTTTTATTGAGTAGTTTGGACAGATACACGGGGTCTACCCATGCTTAACAATATTGAATTATTTTGATTTCGAAATAGTTCTTACAAGAAAATAAGTATGATGTATAATACACTGAGAGTTTTAAATGTTCTAAGAGAACAGTACGTTTTCATGGCCATATATTTTGATTTTATTTTTATTTTTAATCAAAATCAAAGAGATACATATATGTAAACCAAGAGTATAATTACAGTTTTAGTTCATTTGAGCTCTGAGATGAATCTATGGTAAGCTGTATTTCAGAGCAGAACTCCAAGACGCTGGCTGCTGTGCACTCACTGGAATGAGACCTGGACAGACCCAGCTATCAGTCTGTAACGCAGCATTAATTCAATCCTGCAGCTTTTTGAATGCGCACAAAAATGTTAGGTATCTGAAAATGCTGATCCTGCTTCTTCACATGTTTTGACAGGACATTACTAGCTGTAGGTATCAAAAATCAAATATTTAAAGAATCACACTTGAAAACCATACACTGCTGAATAGAACAACAGATAGTGAGCCATTTGTGCCTGTCATTGCCATTGTATCCACCTTTTTAGTTTAAAGTAAGAAAAATATTTCAGTCAGGAAGTTGTTTCTTTAGATTCTTTTGTTGCTTGTTGTTGTTGAGAGTTGTTGTGAGTAGTTTAGATGACTGTTGGTTAAGATTGACACGCCTATTTAATTTTAGGTGGGTGACAAAGTGCACCATGCCTGAAACTCAAGGATGAGAGAGGCCTTCCTTTGTTGAACGTCGTGGTCTGTTACATGTACAAATTATCTCTCCAGTGAGGTGTTTTGTGCTTCCTTCTAAAGAAAAGTTCCAATAGTTCTAAATTTCCACTTTGAAAATGTTTGTGCTTTGTTTGGAGATAGTAAAGCTGCTTATTTCAAGCTACATTCCTTCGTGGGGATCTTGGAAAAAGAACTCAAATTTCAATGTTGTTAAAGCCTTTAAAATGTTTCTTCACCATAAGGTGCCTTAAAGTATTCCAGAGTCTAATAGACATAATTTTATGCAGAAATACTACACATCATCAGTTGTGGAACTATTGCTTGTTTGGTTCAAAAGTCTAGGAACAGCCTCTACTTAAGATTGAAAGAACTGTTCCACAAAATGTTCATTTTGGTATCTTTTTGCTTCACTCGTCCTTGAAAGACTGCTGGGAGAGTCAAAGCCAACATGGCTCTCAATAATAGGTTATCTCTGATTTTGCTTAGTTTAAGGGCAAAATTCTGCTCAGTGAGTTGAACCACAGTTCATTTGCCAGATAGTTTTAGTCTTCTGTGATACCACTCGTGCTCCTCTTTGGAAGAGGGAGGACCTTCTTCTGACCAAGGTCAGCAATGCTGGTTGTTTAAGTGATATTGACAGTTTCTTTTAACCTTCCCTGTACATGTTTGGAAATGTGGTGGGAAGAATGAGCAGGAGAAAGGTCTAAATGGTATAGAAATTTCAGTGAAAATGCTTTCTGTGTTAATCTGACCCTTCCAAATATCTCACCTTAAAGTCTGAGGGGAGAGGGGAAGAAAAAGATACTGACATCACTTACATCCTGTAATAACGATGAACTTCTGACGCTTCAGCAGAAGAACGCGGCTTTCTGTATGTTTCACGTTGTGTGACATCGCACTGCTTTTTCATCATTTTAACTCTGTTTCTGTTTTGTTTGGGTTTTTACATTTGCGTAACAATTTGATTCTGTTATTTCTGTGGAATGATTCCTTTTGTTGACATCCACGACAGCTTCTGTCGTACAATAAAATGTGTTTCTCAGAAGCGTGCCGACTTCTGTCATCATTGTGAATGTGTGGGTGAAGGCAGAAATGCAGGGCTGAGCGCAGTACAGGTCATGCCCGAAAGCTCCAAACACCTCTTTGTAGCATTGCCAACTCCAAGGGCTGAAAATCCTCCATTATGAGGATAACACAGAATACAACATCTCAGCCCATTTTTACCATTCTTCTGCAGTCTGAGATCTTGCAGGTCACATTTTCAAGCTTTTTGCCTCAATGGCAGGAACTAAAAAGTAATTCAAATAGATTTCCAAAAATCATTATATGACTTGAAGGCAGAACCACTGCAGCTGCAAATGTACGGATCAGATATGGTCTCTGCCTTGAACAGCTCACAAGCTAAATGGACTGGATAAAGCTAATGGACACAGAAGTGAATGGATTAGCAGCAAAACTCCAAAATCTGGTGTCATCTCTCAATCCTGTGCTTCTCTCTGATGAGTTTGCTACTTAATTTAACAAGACACTGAAACTGCTTATTTCTGAAAACTGCTCAGAGTTTCTCCCTGTTTGCTGACTTTCTTGAGCACTCAAATCTGTGATTGTGAGATGAGTTTTTAGTACAAGATGGATTATGCGTTTGTCATTCATCTCCCAGGGTAGCAAGTTCTAGGACTGATGCAATGGAAATGGCAACCTGTCCTTTTATAACAGGATGCTGGAGTGCGGGTTCAAAATTTCTCATGTTTCTAGCAGAAGTCTGCCTTGCAACCACAATGCAACTATCTTAACCTGATGTATGAGTGAGTTTATCTTAGCTTGTCCCAGCGCAACAGACGCTTGTGGTATGCACAGTATCCTCCTAGAGCTTGTGCTTACCCAAATTCTTGTGCTGCTGTTGTTAAAGTAACACTTGTCAAGATGAGGTGGAGCTGTCTCATCTGCCTGAAAGAGGGCTGCTGGTAAATAGCAAAATCAAATTTTTATGAACTTGACCACAGAAGAAGCATGAATATCACCAACTCAGTGTATCAAGCCGGTTCACAGATGTTGAGCAATATAATGTATAAAAACATAGGGCCACATTCTGACCTCTGAAGTCAGGTTTCTGCTGGTTGCATATAGGTTTGTCCATTCTGAGATACAGAGTTCCCTCTGGGCCTTGGTCACAGATCCAACACATGCTCAGAAGTACAACAGCCTTAAGAAGAAAACAAAGGTAGCCGTGGTGGCACTCAGGAGCCACTTGGATCATACCTTGCATGCCTCACACACTGCTGAGCTAACAGCTGCGTTAGAGCCACTGTCCCTCTTTCTTACGTGGAATACCCTGGTTATTCAGGGCACAGGCTTGGGAACTGGGAGATGGGGACTGCAGGCTATGCTTGGCCAGAACTTCTTGGATCTTTCAGACTACTGCATCTCCAAAGCGTAATCCTCAGGGTGGTTTTGGCAGGGATATTCACCAGAATTAAATGAAGTGGGTCAGTAACATGCAGTTCAGGGGCCAGAGAGAATGAACAAAAGCTGGGACTGGATGTGGGGGGTAATGTTTCTTCTGGAAAAAGGAAATTCCAGGTTGTGGTTCCAGTTCCAGGGAGTATTTCTCCATTTTATTCAATGACTATTTGTAGAAATTGCACAAGCACCCAGAGGAGCTGGGTGCTCTGCTCCAGAGACCCCCGTTCTGTACTTTGGGTCTCGCCAGGCGGCAGGATCCGCTTGCTCTCACCACCCACCAGGCCAAGGCTCCAGCTCCCGCGGCTCGCAGCCTGTTGTTTCAGAGTTGGTGCTTTAGGAGTTTGGCTGCTCTACAAATGGAAACACTTTTCTTCTGCCTCCCCACGGACACTTTTGCCCTCAGCTCTGTGACTACCAAGTGGATGACTGCTCTGGACAGGCTGCTCGCTGTACCCAGCAATTCCTACCACAGCTGCTCCTTGCACAACATACAACTGTGAGTCTCCCTGTAGACCAAGGTTTTTCTTGTTAATCAATAAAGCTCCTAGCAAAAGGGCTCTTCTACCTGAAGTCTATGCACTGACTGCGCCCAAAGAATACCTTCCCAGGTTACAAGGTCTAAATGACTGCACTGCAGCAAAGTACACGTGTATCACCTAGGCACTCTCACATACGGATTTGATGTCTGAGGCGTGGCTTTGGATCATGTCAGACACGTGAGACATAAAAAGGAACTGTGGCTTTTTGCGTTTTTGAGGGTTTTTAGAATTGCTATGGGAAATTAAGGGAGGGGGCAACGAAAAATTGATCCTTTTGTTTAATTCCTGAAAGTTTTGTATCTTGCCGTTCAGTCACAGCAAATAAAGTAGGGACTTATCCTGAGAGGAGCCTGAAGAAAGCAAGTCTTGCTGGTGTTCTCGCCAGCTGACATTTTCTCAGAGCTCTGCATTTTGCAGAAAAGAACCATAATTACCTTTTTTAGCATTAAATTGAATTGGGTGGGAATCACAGCCTAAGAATTATTAGTCAAAGTTTCACTGTCAACAAGAGCTCACTCTTGAAAATTACAAGCCTAGATTTTCTTTTTCACATAAATGCCAGGCATGAATAGGGTGAGTGAGCGCCGTACAACTTTCTTTTGGAAACACTGCCAGGATAGCAAAAAAGAGGATTTCTCCCCCACCTCCCTGCCAGGCCGAGAGATTAGCTAGATTTTTGTTTGTTCTGTACTGGCAAGAAGGCCACATTGTACCACGAGTATGGAGCGCTCTGCGCTTTGGTTGATTTAACATGTATGCACTTTTGCAGAGTAGTGATTTCCTCAAGCGGAGTTATGCAAGTAATTCACCGTGAGGCATTCATGCAGTGATTAAGTAAGTGCCTCTTCCCACAACCAGGTCATCTCCTGACAATCATTGCTTTTTTTTTTTTTTTTTTTTTTTTTTTTTTTTTTTTTTTTTTTTTTTTTTTATATTAAAAAATAATAATTTTTTTTTATGATTACTATCTGACAAAAGCCTCCTCAGAACTTATCATCAGCAGTAGAAATTCAAAAGAATGTTTTTTTTTTTTTTTTTTTTTTTGCTTTGCTTTTTTTTTCTCCAGTTACTCAACAAATCCTTTTGCAATTACTTTTAAGCATTCTGTGTAGATAGCGAATTTATGCACGTGGTTAACGCTTATTGATGTTTGAGTAATATTCATAATAGATCAGAGAAGCTGCACGGTGTTGTCTCTGCGTCAGTGGGTGTAAATGTCCATACCTGTGAATTTAAAACGCTGTTTTCGTTTGTTTTTGGGCATGCACGTGTGTGTTCCTTTCTGCGCATATTCATGTCAGTAAAGCTAGCTGTACTTGAATGGCATGTCACGTCATGCAGGCACAGCAGCACAGCAGGGAAGCGAATCTGCATTTTTTAAATAGTTTTATGGAAAAGCCTCTGCTTCCATTCCTGGCAGCAAACGACAGAGATGATCACAGCCTCCAGAGAACGTGAAGGCACCCTGACACCGGGACACAGAGCACGGTGGGTTGCCTGCGATCTGTGAGACAGGGCTCATTTGGGAAGCACTGAGCTTTGAAGGAGCCTCTCTGCGCTGGATTTACCTGCACCGAGTCCTTAGACACCTGTGTGCCTGTAATGAAGTTGCGAAGAGGCTGTGCTGGGCCCATTCCCATCGCTGAAAACAGAAAGTGAAAGGCCTGTCACTGCCGGCGAGTGGGAGCAGATGGCCGCCCTGTTGCAGGCCTGGGGAGATGCCAGCTGAGGCCTGCTGCCCTCGGTGGTATCCTCACCGGTGCGTGCGGCATGGTGAGCCCGCCACCAGCTGTGGGGCTCGTCTGGGGGGAGCAGGAGCCCCCAAATGAGAGACATTGCTGAGGACAGCTCCCCAGGCAGAAGGGGAGCTGTGGGGCAGCAGGCCCAGGCTGCACGCTGAGGTGACAGCTTGCGCCACAAGGAAGGTGCAGCAGCCACACTGCTTACCTGGACCTCTAATGGGTCGGTTAATTGGCTAATAGGGATTCCTGCGCTGCAGTGTAATGGATGCGAGTGCAGCGATTACTTAACAGAGAGACGTGTAGATCTCGGGGAGATGGCTTTGCTGGGCTGCCAGAAGTAATGGCAACAAACCAGTTGGAGCTGCTGATGCTGTTGTCACGGCTTTACCAGAAAGGCTGCTTTTCCCTCCAGCTTTTTTTTTCTTCTCAAGAGGCGATGATCCTTTCCCTGGAACTGGTATTGAGGCAAACTTCTATCACGTATTAATATGCGTAGTGTGCTGCTTTGTGACTGCTCGCTGGGGACAGTTGCCAGGCTCACACAAGGCCCGGGCCCTGTTACTGTAACTGTGGCTACTGTTGTTGGTAGCTGTTCCGGGCTTTCATTTGCCCATCCTGAGGGGACTGTAATAAAGACTGACCCCTGCTGTTAAATTGTTTGCATAATTCCTTCCTTTTTTTCCTTTTTTTTTCTTCTTCTTTCTTTCTTTCTTTCTTTTTTTTTTCTTGACTGAGAAAGTTGATCTTAAACTGGGAGAAAAATCAGCCCTGCGAAAGTTTTAACACCTAATTGTATCATAGCTGAAGGAGACACACAGCTTCCTTAAAGCTGAGTGTGTTCTTCGTCTCTAATCCATCCCCTTGAAGTTTAGGGAAGAGCTGAGTTTCCCACTTTGATTTATCTGGACTGCACTTAATCCTGAATTTTGGAGAGGAGTTGATTTATTGTCCAGCATCAGGGAGGGGACATTAATTCCCTGCTCTGCCACCCAGCATGCCCACTTGGAAAGAAAGAAGCCTCCTCTGCTGTAGGTAGGATCAAAACCAATGGGAATAAGCTGAACTGAAGTGCATGTGTCCAAGCAGCTCTTCTGGAAAACTCAACTCTTCTGCCACTTAACCCTGCCATTGCCTGGAAACTCCACAAATACCTTAGTTTTTTTACCCCAGAGCTTACCCAGGTGCAAAGAGCCACACCTTGTATCTCCAGAGCTGACAAGACTGGGCAGCGTGGTGCCTCACTCCCACCTAAGCCTCCCTGGCATGGAGAAACCAAGTATTACTTTGTATAGGTGCCTGGTGGGCCCCGGTAGCCACGCTTAGAGCCCCTGCATGCAAAGCAGTGTCTGTTCCATCTTTGAAGACACACACAAGTGCACACCTGCCAAGCAAAGGGGGGAGGGGAGGAGGAGGGTCCCAACGCCTTCATACAGCCTGGGGCAGAGGAAGCACTCAGCCTGTGAACCGGGCCCTCTTCGGGCTGCAGGACCTTGAGCCTGCATTTACTGCCTCTTGGGAGAGTGCCATCAGGGTGAAGGGTGCCCAGGGTGCCGGGGAAGAAAGACAGTCCCCACTTGGATGACCTTACTGAACGCCTTACCTAGAGTCATGGTACAAAACAGAGAAGAGAAAGTTGGAGGCCGTAAGCGCTCATCTAGGTAGAGAAGTATGTGACTGTGCCTGCAGTTAGCACACATGAGTCTTTGGATAACAAAAGTGAGGGGAATGAGGAGTGAGCCCAGGCCTCCCCACTCCCAGCTGACTGACCTCAATACAGGGTTTCAGAGTCAAGCACACGCTCCCTCTCACTTCCCCCCTCCCTCCCGGCCTCATGAGTCTTTAAATTCCTTGCTGCAGCGTGGAGCAGTTTCAAAGCGGGGGTGGAGGATCCTCCACCCAAGGTAGCCTCCAGCCTGGTGGTTAGGGCACTCTCATGGGATGTGGGAGACATGGGTTTGAACCCCTCAGGCTGAGGCGGGAAAGGAACCCAGGCCTCCCACTTCCTCAGCATATACTTTGAATACCAAGGCATTATATAATAAAAGCTATCACCACCTTTTCTTCTTCCTGCTTTGTTTTTAAAAGACTGATCTGTGTGGAGTCTTTTGAAAGAAAGGGCGTAGGTACCAATCTCCAGGAGAAGATTTCAGACAATGGATCCCAAGCAGACAGGATTGCCTCACTCCAGCCTCAAGGAGCTTTTAGTGCAAGAGAGGATTGCAGATACACCCTTGTCCTCCACTTTTCCTAGTGCTTGAATGTAAGCAGCTGTGTGCTCCCTTCAGGAAGATCTCACTTTATACTGCCGACTCCTTTAGGTTCAACTTCAAAGCAGCCAGCCTCCACCATGAACTATGCAGGGAGTCTGAGTGCAGCTCACAAACTGCTGGTGGTGAGGGACTTAGAAATCAGGGATTTCGGTGCCTAAACCTCTCCTGAATCTAACCCTACTTTCTCTAGTTAAGTAAGTCAAGTTGTCAAATCCAGACAAAACTACTTACCTCTTTGAGAAAATGCTGGGGGTGGAGGCTAGATCAAGTAGGATACATTTGTATAATTGCATAAGCAGGTGAGACAATTTTTGTCGCTCTGAAAATTTTAAACTGAAAGAGACTAAAAATAAACCTTAACATGGAGTCTTAATCATTGCACCCTATGAAGACTCATTTGAAACAATCAGTCTGGGTAATCAATTCTGATGTAGCTCTTCTGCTGTAAAAGCACAGGCAGTCAGCCCCAGATGTCTCTTTGATGCAGAGTCACACAAAGATTCAAATTGCCATTGCTCTGATCAAGCAAAATGTCCCCTGTCCTAACTGAGGAGAGAAGAAGTTTCTGCTTCCCAGAGCACAAATGTGTTGCACATGGTGCCTATTAATCAGTAGAGTCAAGCTTGGATTTGCATCGTCTTCTAACTTGCACTCAGTGGTGAGATTCTACAAGTAAAGTTTAAACCTTGAAAAGTTTGTGTGTAACGTGTTTTTAAAACACTCAATCTATGGAAATCTATTATTTCCCCTTCATTTTCTAGGCAAAAACCTCACTCAAGAGGGGATGAGGCCAGCTCAGCAGTTGGGTCTTCATGAAAAATTGAAGTCTTCGGCTTATTGCAGAAGATACTGTAAATCAAAGGAGATCAGGCAACCAGAATAAAGAAAGGATGTCACTGTCTTTGCCACAGTTCTGCCAAGAGAGGTCCCCAAAGCAAGGACAAAGACTCCCCTGGAGCCCCTTCGTTCATATTCTCATTATTATAAATTGTCAGTGGACTGATGGTCTGCATCTGGCAAGGTTCATTTTCAGCCACTGGTTCCTGTCACTTTTCCCTGTAAGCATTTTTCAGTGTTGATTGCTTCTATGTGAGGGAGACCAGCTCTTGTAAGGGAGAATGAGGTTTCCTCTGTTCTTGGAGACAGCTAAGAAAGTTGAAAAGCATTAAATAGATCTTTCGCAGAATATCCTGAAAGGCTATTTTACATGTGAGGAAGTCCATCTGCAGTAGAAGTGGCTGATTACCCTGAACCTGGACTGACTGCCCAGATACGATACTGCATGGACCCTCGGGTAGTTTTTGCCAGGTGCTGTGATGAGATGCTGCTCTGATAACGTCAGAAGATGCTCATCACCATGAAATAAAATAAAGGAGGTATTATAGAAGATCATTTCAATACCTGACACTCTAACACTTGGATAATTGTATTTGTTCATTAAGATAAGGATCATCATTCAGCTTCTCCTACATTTAGGTCAGCCTTCCAGTACATTTGCATTTGCAAGGGAGAGCTGCTGTAATGATGGAGAATGAAACTGCCATGCATTGCGTCATGACTTCTGTGTTAATATCACTTACACATGATAAAATGCAAATAGTATTGACAGTCAGCGCACAATCATGCTTAATCCCTTAAGCCCACACACATACATGTGTTAAAACTGATCATCTCCCCGGCAGTAAACACAGTACATATCAGTCCCTCACTCTGTCCTCCTGAGAAAATTCATTCTGCCTGAAATCAGTGAAGGTTCAGTCCTATCCCTCAGCCAAGCGTGTGGGCTGCCACTGGCTCAAAAGGGACCTCTTTCTTGTGGGTACCCTCATTGCTTGTTTGCTGCTCACAGAAATATGATGATGCCATGAGACCGTACTGTAAACACCCCCATGTTGAATAGACCCACATTCTGTACAGGCATTCAGAGGGCACGTGTAGTTGCAGTTCACTCTTACTCTGCACTTTGGGTGTCAAAAGCCCCCTTGTCCCACTTCTGCGGATGCTCAGAATTTGGAAATGAGCGTATCGGCTAAATGGTAGCCAGCAGCAAGGCTCAAACATTTCTTCATTTGGGATTCCTACTGGTAGAAAGATATTGACATTCTTTTTTATTTACACCTGGGCTTTGGAGCTGGAATGAAGTACAAAAACCAAAATATTAATTTGAAGAGGGATCATTTAGTGACCAGCTGTCTTCATTGAATAAATGTTTCCCAGAGGTTAAATGGGCCCATGTTTTTTTAAGAAATGCAGATTATGCATGTGGTGAAAGTTAGGTTAAATATATTTAATTGTAATTCTGTTGTGGGAATGTCAGAATAATTCAGCTACTTTCAGGTATCTTAATACCACAGTGGTGTTCATATTTCTGGGAGAAAATCACCTTCAGTTGGCACAGCTGTTCAAGAGTCCTTTCCCTGAGCTGTGTGATGTGGGGGGCTGTCTGCATCTCTGCTTCCCCAAGAGATGGGATACTTTTTCTATCAGCTTTTGTTGCTCTTTGAGTGTAAACTAACCAGCCTTAGTTCAGAACTGCTGAAATATTTACTCTGGAAATTTCCTATTTTTCAGTGCTAATGGCAAAGCACTGCCTTGGGTTTTAAAGAGTGGAAAAAATGCAACAGCCAATCAGCAGCTGTCCAGAGACACCAAGAAGTTGTGTAGGACGTGGTCTTTGGAGTGGCAGCCACTGGTGAGGAAACCGTGGCATAATGTTGGACAGGTCAGGGTCTTCCACAGGCGCTTTTCTCCTTTGACTACATCGGCTCTTCTTTCAAGAGGGCTGCTTCAAGAAGCATGTAGAACTTAGCTTCATGATGTCTACCAGATGAATCTCACCATGCAGCCAAAGATGTTTAGCATCCAACGTCTGCTCAGCAGAGGAGGGACATGTCCCAGTGTCTCACTAGCGAAGCCTGATGGTCACAGTGCTGATCCAGCACTGGATACAGAGGTGCCCTTTGGATGCTTCTTTGTCCATTTAAGGCCTGAAAATCTATTCCTATTCCTACCTGAAAACACTTCATATTCCCACAGCAGCTGTGAAGTGAAAACTTGCGGAGCAGATATTATTCAGCAATTATTACACTCCTGGTATTTTAAGAGCTGGGAAGAGGAGTATGTGCCAACAGCGCATGTTAGAAAGCAAAGAACCTTCCACCCAGAGTGCAAAAGAACATGAACCCAAGGGAAGCATTTCCTCTGACCCAGCAAGTCAGCCTACCGCAAAGGTTTGAACCAAAGACCTGAAGAGACACTGCCTCCTAATAGCAGCTGAATGCGGGCTCCTCCCAGCTGGACAGCGTGCTCAATTTGGGGATTATGCATGTTAGATCCTTGCTCCGATATTTTCACTCGGGCAAAGCCTTGGCTCCGTTCATTCCAGCAAAGACAAACTTGGGTGAATCAGCCTCCCTCAGACCATCCAGCCTGATTCAAACGCTAGGAATCCAGCCTTTCATTACTGCAGAATAACTGAAGCAAGCTCCAGCAGAGGTGTCTGCTTTCATCTCAGCCTTGCAAACATTTTTCTACACAATCAATGATCTGCTGAAGCCTCGGTGTGTGCTCTCAATGACTGGATGTGTAAGAGTGGGCCTGTGCACCCAGGGTGAACCTGCACCCCACACACAGGGCATGCAGGCTGTGTCCATGCGTGCTGTGTGTGTGCTGTTTCTTTTTTGGGGTAAGGCAGCCCCATGTTGATTTTAACAAGCCTTGTTCTCTGAGTTTCAGTGGGCTTCAGTGCCCTTGGCACAAAACTTTGATGAGTTGGTTTTGTTTCCTCAAGGATGATGGGGCTGAGGTGAACTATATCTGTGCTGCACCCTCTGCACCTTCCCTCTGATCAGAGTAGCATGGCTGAAGCCCAGCTCCAAGCCATCATATCCCAGGCACCAATTTTTTTACCCACCTTTTGTGTAATTCTCTGGACTCATCTCCAGCAAAGACTCACCAGCAGACAAAGAACACTAACAGGCTATTTGCCTAAATTCTCATGGATGAGAAAATTAACACCCCCCTCTCCTTTTTTTTTTTTTGTTGTTGCCATGGTCACAGGAAAGGAATTAAAGCATCAAAGCCTTCCATTTCCTGATGATGGATTAAGGAAATTAATAATTTGTCTTACAAAAAGGCAGGTTGTGTCTCAGCAATTAATGTTAGAGGGCCCTTCATGAGGGGAATTTCAGCCTCCTGGGCGGAGAAGGCTAACGCATTGCTTATTTGCCAGCTTAGAAGTGTAGGGCTGCTATGGGGGTCTGTGCTGTACCTCCTGCTTTCATTAGTCACTGCAGATAGGATTTGGCTGCCTAGGCAGTGGTTTCTTTGGGGCACAGGATTAAAAATTCAAGCTCCCCTATAAATTAAGCCTTCTTCTTTATCCATTTCTTTATGCTCCATCCGTGATCTCTCAGGATTTTTCCATTGCGGTATGAGGAAGAGAAAACTTGGGGAAAAAAATTACTCACTTGTAATTGTCTTTGATATGTTGCTGCTTGCTCCTTACCCTGCTTTTCTGGCTCCCAGTTGGGGAAGCTGTTGTTTGTGTGTGAGCTCTTTCCAAAGGTTGGCTGCACAAAGGGACACTTTCCCCAAGGGCTGCACAGGCTTTGCTGTGGATGCTTCACCTGCCCCAGCACTGGGCACAAAGACGCCATCCCACTGAGATGTGGTAGTGCTAGACTTGGGCCTCGTTTCCCAGCTCCACCTCTGCAGGTTTCCCAAAAACTGTCCTGGCTGCAGCTCCTGCAGGGAGCAGCTGAATTCTCTGTTTCCTCTGCCTCTGTTGCTTCTCAAGCTTGCAGGACACAGACAGGAGGGAGATACAGTACCCTGCCCGCTTCTGTTCTAGCCAATTCTTTCCTTTGCTTCACCTTTTCTCCGCCGTTTCCATTGTTTTTCTAAATGACGGCAGAGAATACAGTTCTCAATTCCAGCACTTGCCTTCACAATTAGGAGAGGATAAAAGGCCTCGCCAAAACAGAGAGATTTTGATCTTGAGGCTCAGCATGAATATGTCCCATCATTCCAGACGTCGCTAAGCAGAGGTGCTGCTCTGACCTCCCTAAGCCAGGAGACACATGTCTAATGAAAGAACGTAGCAAGCCACGCAAACTCTTTGTTAAATGTCTCCTTTCATATTTCCTCCTGCTGCATTCAGGTAATTTGACCCTTTTAATTGCTGGTGCCCTCTTTCTTTTTCCTGAAAGGGGGTGTCTTAATGTTTCCCACTGAAAGCCATGGAATTAAATTGCTATGAGATAGTACCTGGTGAGTTAGCTCAGCGCAGTGTTTGTGCCATGGAGTTGTGGCCCACGCTGACCTTCTGGCTTGTCCCTTTGATGCGTTGTCACAGGCGCTGTGCTTTGCCTGCCTTCCTGTGGGAAGCATAGGAACTTGTTTGTCACTGTTCCCTACCCTAAAATGACACAAGGAAGGACAGGATTTTTTCTCCTTTTCCTTTGATCTGCTTTTCAATGGTCCCTTTCCTCTCCAGATGAAAAACTGCCAGGACCTCTTCTTGGAAAAGCTGAATGCAATTGAGAAGTTCAACTGGAGCTTGTCTATCCGCCATATTTCTGTGAACAACATAGCACTGCTCATCCATTGACTACATTCAGATCATGCTCTGATGGGATATCTCTCTTGAACATACTACCGCAGTCAGGAAGGCTCCTTTAGTTGATTGAAAGATACAAAACCCTTGTTCCCAGACAGATGGGTCTGTAATTAAGAGCTTTAAAATCAGTGTTGTAACTCCATGAAGAATGCTTCTTTAGTATTGAACATGTTAAATGTGGTACTTCTCTCAGATGCTGACTTAGAGCCCTTAAATTTTCAGTTGCTGGAGACAAAAACCATATTTACCTCTATATTTGTGTGGTGGTGATGGGTCCTGGTCATGCTGGCGTTACAGCAGCACTCTTGCGTGAAAATACATGGATTTGAAAACACATGGAATCCTATAAAGTCTAAAAAATGTAAATGTTTCAGCAGGCGTACCTCAGGTATGTCTATACATTAATTGGGCTCATCTAAGCCCAATCTCCCAGTGGGATTTGTTTTCCTTTGGTCAAAGAGTGCACAACAAGTGAGGTTTAGAACAGGCCCTGGAGGAGTCTACCCTCTCCACAGACAACCTTTGAGGACTCAGAAACACTGGTGCCATCTTCCCCACCACGCCTTATCTCCCTCTCTGTGTTCAGGAATTGAGTTGGTACCCAGACAGCAGCTCATCCCTCAGCACCTTCACAGCAATACCCAGCTCTTTTGGGCCAGCCTGCAGCAAGTCAGGATTGCATTATACTGTCAATTTTTATTCTCTCTCTATTTGATACCGGAAGGTTAAAATGCTTGTCATAATCTCTCCTTGTGCTGTTGTGACTGTCAAAATGCTGGTGGCCACGTGCTGACGTATCTTGGCATTCAGCATGAGTGTGGAGAGAAGAAGGGTTATCAGCCAAAGGAGAGGAGGGGAAAAGCAGACATCATGCAAAAAGCAAGGCCACAGTTCACCTTCTATCAACATAAGGAATTAAATTTACACATGAATTCCTTTAAATTGCAATGCCCACCTTCCAGTCCAGAGGGAGATGAAATAAGAATTGAATAAGTCTCAGCTGTCTTCCCATTTCCTTCCTCCCAGATTCTAGAGATCCAACCTAGGTCCTCCAGGGAGCTTTACAAATGTCTTCTTCACCGTGACAGTCCTGCTATGAGCACTGTGTGTTTTCAAGGGGTTACAGAGTATGCTTTGCACCACATGAGTTTTTCTAGCTTTCTTTTATGCTTTCTTTCAAAGACTCCTGTGTAAATATTTCCGAGTTGTGTCAGACTTCTTCATGTGCCAGGGGAAGTTGGAATTGGAAACTTCAGTCATGGTGAGAATCCACTTGTTTTTGATTCCATAGAGGTTGTCAATGGAACATACAATCATAATCATGCAAGTATGGCCATATAGATTTGGTAATCCATTTCCAGTGGCATACACATACATTGTCTTTTTGGAAGCCTGTGGAAAACCAAGAGAGTTCATGCTGCTTAATTTACACTGCAGATTTTTATGTTGTGGAAAACTCATTAGGAGATGGGTTTCTTCTTCACGTAATGCACCTATCAGGAGAACATCTGAAACCTGTGCTGCCGACATCAGTGTTCCACACAAGCAAAAGCCTTCCCATTTATTTATTGGACAATGTCCTACCTGCGTGCCTCTGGACAAAATGCTGAAAGGAGTGTAGCCAGAATCATTGCCACAAATGTGAGAGACATCACTGCCTCAGTCGTTAACTTTGATGGAAATGAGGTACACCATATGAGGAGCAGATGAGGTCCTGGGTTTGCTCAGCGCAGAGAAGAGGAGCTGAGGGGAGGCCTCATGGCGGCTGCAGCTCCTCACAGGGAGTGGAGGGGCAGCGCTGAGCTCTGCTGCAACAGGGCCCGAGGGAACAGCATGGAGCTGTGTCAGGGGAGGGGCAGCTGGGAGTTAGTGAAAGGTTCTGCACCACAGAGTGGTGGGCATTGAACAGGCTGCCTAGGGCAGTGGGCACGGACCCAAGTGCTGGAGTTCGTGAAGTGTTTGGATAATGCTCTCAGACATAGGGTTTGATTTTGGGTGGTGCTGTGTGGAGCCGGGAGTTGGACTCCATGATCCTCATGAGTCCCTTCCGACTCAGGATATTCTGTGCATCTATGATTCTATGGTTTACGTAGCTGCCAATTACCAGATAAAGACATTACAGTTGTGACACCTAGCAGCATCACATGGGGCTGGCTGATAGGACACAGGGCTGCAGGAGGCTTGAGGATCAGCTGAGGACAAGTGGGCCACTCTAGTGAGTACAGAGTAGCACAAGACACCTAGACTTACAGACACAAATTACTCTGGAGATCTAGTGACAGGGGACTTTTTATTTGTCAAAGACAAAGGAGGAACACAAGCATGAAAGCCACCAAAGTTCAACTGCATTAGATTTCAGTGTAAATACTAGAAATTATTTGGCTACATAAAGAGGAAGTCAGGCTACATGGCAAAAAGTAGCTGGTATATGTAGAAAGGATGATTTTTTCAAGACTGTGGAGACAAGCAATGGAAAAAGTAATGAAAAAAGAGCAAATCTACAAAATACCAAAAAAGAGTTGTACTTTGATTAAATCAAATAAATGTACTGGAGGGGAAAATATGCAATTTCCTGCTCAATTTACTACCAAGAATTCAGCTGGCAAACTAATGGCAAAAACTAGAAGATTTCTGGAGGAACACATAATGTGGCACGTGGGATGACACCAGGCAGGCACATTTGGCTTTCCGAAGTGAAACCAACAAGCTGGAGAGCCCCTTTCCTTTATGGTACCATGGCAGCATGAAGGAAATTACCAGAAATTTGACAGTTTTGCAATGGCTTGAGATGAGCCTTGGAACCAAACACAGTGTGGAACCACTGATGATGGTACCCAGGTGAGGACCACTGCTGAGGCAGACCTCAGATTTCACCATGCTGCTGAAACCACTATCTATGGGGATACACTGCTGTCAGCAGGAGCAGTTGAACCAAGATGGAAGATGAACAAAGTAAAATAATTGCAGAAGAAGCAGGAACATGTTATCATCTGAAGGGAGCCCTCCCTCACCCACCTGCACATTATGTTAAGGGTGGGTGTTTGAGACGGAGCAGCAGGAAGAGGCACATCCCAAGACCCTATTGCTTTGGGAAAAGTAAAAAAAAATCACTCTTGAAGGATGGGAGATGAAATAAAAATATGCATGCTGCGGACACAGATAGTGCTGCAGACTGTGAGACTGGGATAGCCAGTTTAGAAATATTCGTCTTGCGCAAGATGGATAGAAATATAATCTGGTTAACACCCTGGGTAGTGGGGAGAGACTGAAGATGAAGCTGGATATGGGATCATCACACAGCAGCTGTCATCCTGCTTTGGCAGTATTAAAAAATCCCTCGGTGGCATTGTGCTAATGCAGACACCAGTGTGGCTGAAGATTAAAACTCCAGAAAGATGGAAAAAGCCTAGACTGGACCAGGGTCTGCATATTTTCACAAGGGGATACACACCACTGCAAGAACAGAAGAAAACAGTGACATATAGCTAGACCAAAGATGCCCTGTCTGCCCAGCACCTGAGTGTATGTCCCAGTTAAAACCGGACTCGGCCTATACTGCGGTGCCTCTTGGAGGAGTTTTGCCACCCCAGGCAACTTTGTTGGGGCGAGGGTTCAAACGTGTGCCTCTCTACAGACCTCAGGTAGACACCTGAAGTTAGGCAGGATGAACAGGGACCCAGCTATGTGAAGTATTCGAGGAGAGGATCGCTGAATCCTGCGGAACGTGAGTCACCCTTTCACATTTGGCACTCTCGGTCCCACCACAAGAGCGTGCTTCAGCACATAGCAGGGAGGCTTTCCAGCTTTCATGTCTCAGGTTATGGCAGATGGTTGCAAAAGACTGTCACGGATATTATCTCAATTTCTATATAGCAATTTCTGGCCACACCAAAGTGGTTGGTTTTCAAAATGGTTATGGTAATAGTTTACCGGGTTACTAATTAGTCTATTAATTTTGAAATGGTTCAGAACAAGGTTGAAAAATGATGATTCATATGTATTGTTTATCAAGAAAGATTTCAGAGAGGACAACTACTTATTACAAGTTTATCACGTTATGAAATCAGCAGAAGAAGAAGAAATGGAAAACCACAGAAAATAATAAAAAAATGGGGAACACTTAATCTACCAACATAACAGACCACATTATATGCTCAGAAAATGAATATGAACAATATGAAAACAAAATATATCCCTAGCATTCATCAAGTGTTGTAAGAAGTAGTAAACTTATGCCTCTCATCTTCTGTGCTTACCGTCAATTATGTTTCTTTTGTCTCCTGGCGCATGATTATATACAACTGCCTTAAAAGAAAAGGTCACGTCCCCTGTTCATTAGTCTCTAATCCCAGTGTAGTGCTCCGCTGTAGCGCCAGTTCTCCCTCTGATTCTTAAGTGATTACAATCACCCCCTCAGAGTCAAATTCATGGACAACCTCCAGGAATTAGGGCCATGGGAAGACTTTGGTGGTAGGCCCAGTGAAGGGCGGGGGTGGTGATGCTGGATAGCTGATGATGGCTGCTTTATCAACTGCTGTACTCGTGACAATAAAGGCTCCTGATTGTGTTCACTGGGGAAAACAGTATTATTCCGAGTAAATACTATTATTCATTGTAATGCAGTATATGGCAGGATAATACTAAAAATACTATATATAACAATATATAATGCAATCTAATACCAAATACTATTTTTGATGAAACAGCTTCTCTAATGCAGAGGAAAGCCAAGAGAGCATATGTTATCAGCCCTGGTAAATGTAGGGTTTTTTAGCAATTCAGAAAAAACTCTTTGGAACAAGGCAAGAGTTCACTGCTAGTTTCCAAGGGGCTTCGGCCCAAGCAGCAAGATGATGATCTTTTAGACATAGTAAATGGAACAACAACTCCTTGAAGTTTTGTGATTTGTCCAGGGGCCGGACACCACTGTGGGCTCCTCGAGAAGAAGTGACCAGCACTTGCCCAGCTTGTACCATGAGCAAGTGGCCCATCACCTGCCCTGGGAAGGCTGCTCATAAACTGCTCACCTCCCTGTGCCCATGGTGCTTCTTCAAGGTGCCCAGAAAGCCATCTTTAACAGCTGTTGACTTCTGCTGGAAAGTGAAACTGTGGCAAAGGTGTCAGAGGGCTCTGGCTCAGATAAGCTGAATGTTGCTGAGTGCACCTCGGGTATCCACTGCCCCTGCTGCTTGGAGGTTGCTGTTTGTGCTGCAAGGGGTAGCACAAAACCCAAGCAAAGGAGCCTGACTCCCAGCCTCAGTTTCCCGGCCCTGTAAGCACAGTCTAATTTACATTCCTCCTGAGTTAGTAAGCTCCAGCTCAGCCTTGAATCCTTCTTGAAAATCCTGGACTGATTCATTTTCCCCCTGAAGAAGCTCCTCATAAACTCTGGCTCACCCCACATACATACATTTCATTTTAATTAAAAAATACCTTGCTGGCATGACAAGCTATACAAGTTTTGCTAAAATATTAAATAATTTTTAAAAAGACCTCAGAACCCTCAGGACTCTGTCATAGAGAGATACAATACATCAAACATCTGTCCAGAGCAGAACTGAGGATAGTCGCAGCATTTGGAGTTATAACTTCTTCCCATTCATCATTGTGACTCATTTCTGATGTGCAGGCAGGTTCCTTTCCAGCATGATCGCAGGCCATCCTTTTCTTTCTCTCTCATAGCTGTGCAAAGGTTTTCCTCAACATTTTTTTCCTTACCGGAGAGTCTTTTACTACTTTTAAATTATTATTATTATTTATTTATTTTTAGAAAAGCTCTTCCTCACATTTCCACCCATTTTGGACGTAGAAATAGGATGCATTTCTCCATTTCAGTTCTCCCCCTATCACATTAGTTGCTCAGTGATTTCTTTTCAGTTCTGCTCTGTGCTTTGCCTCTTCCAATTTCCACTCCTAGTTTACAGTCATTGATTCTTTATGTGCTGAGGATCTGCTCCAGGCTGGCACATTTCACCCTGTGAAGCTATCCATTAGCCTCAAAGCACTATTTAAAGCTCTTCAGCAAGTCCATCTTTGGGGCTTTAAGACAGCTGTCGCTGTGACCTGTATATAGTTTTGATTTTTGGTTAGGCAACAATCTTTTGCTCCACATACACCCTTCCTGTCCCAGAGCAGGAGGAGGAGGTATAGCTCACAGAAACCTGTGTAAAGTGTAGGGAGCTGTGTAAGCAAGCCCCTGGGAAATTCAGAGCAATGAGGCGGAGCACAGGTACCACCTCTGGTATGCAGTCAGGCAACTCCAGCTGCTGGGGTTCTTAGCCAGCATCTTTTTTGGGTGTTGGGAACGAGCGAGAGCAAGCATACCATAATACAGCCCAACAGAGGGACACTATTCACAGGAACGCAATTCATAACTTTTGTTGGGTGTTGATGTTGTCATGCATTGGTGTTGTCTTGCGTTGGATTATCGGTTGTGGTGGTTCTCTGCTGCTGAACCCAAGCTTGGCTGGCTGCATAATGGCAGCTGCTGGTGTGCTGGACATGCAGGGCTGAAACAGGAGAAGCACAGTTATGTCAGTGCAACACTGCACTTGAGTGACACAGTGGTCCCTCTCAGCCCAGCTCTGGGCTATGCCACTCTCAGCTCCACCACTGCCTTATCCTGTGCCTGCTTAAGGATATCCCCGCTGAGCTGAGCTCAAAGCTTAGGCATTCCTGGAGGTGTCACAGAATCACAGAATCACAGAACTGCAGGAGTTGGAAGGGACCTGCAAGTCCAACCCCCCTGCTAAAGCAGGTACCACAATAGGTCACACAGGTAGGTGTCCAGATGGGTCTTGAATATCTCCATAGAGGGGGACTCCACAACCTCTCTGTGCAGGCTGTTCCAGTGCTCTGTCACTCTTTAACATAAAGTTCTTCTGCATGCTAGTATGAAACTTCATACCTTCAAGTTTTAGGCCATTACTCCTTGTCCTATTGCTCCACACCACCGAGAAGTGCCTGGCCTCATCCATTTGCCTCCCACCTCCCTGTAGGTATTTATAAACATTGATCAGATTCCTCTCAGTCTTCTTTTCCCCAGGCTGAACAGACCCAGGTTACTCAGCCTTTCCTTATACGGGAGATGCCCCAGACCCTTTATCATCTTTGTGGCCCTCCTCCACTGGACTCCTTCTAGGAGATCCCTGTCTTTTTGGACTGGGGAGTGCAGAACTGGACACAGTAGTCTAAATGAAGCCTCACCAGGGCAGAGTGGAGAGGGAGCATCACCTTCCTTGACCTGCTGGCCACATTCTTTTTAATGTCCCCAGCGAACTTATTCTGATAGCAGGGTTGGTGTATGTTCTTCTCACTCAAACTAATATTTTAATTCCTTTTGGAAGGTGTCTTGCCATGACAGGAGCACATTTCTTGGCCATACAAATTCCTCTTCGCCCACATAGTTAATTTCGAGAGCAAGTCAGCCACATGGCAGAGGCGTTCTACCACTGAGCCATTTTGCTGAAGTTTCTGAAAGCGCGGTCTAATAGGTTTAATATTTAGAGTTATTTGTACGGCATTTAACACTTCAGTGTTACCTATATAGCAATTAACATGGTATGCAGTACTTCAGCAAAACAAAGTACATCCAGACAGCTTAGAGGAAGAAAGGCAGCAAAGCAATGTCACCAGTGTCTCCTCATTTCTCACATGTCTTTACAGTGGAAAAAAATAAAAAAGGTAGAGGTAGCCTTGTGTGCTGTCTGAAATTGTAACCAGCTCTGTGTATGTTGAAGAAGGCAGTAAGAAACTGCATTGTGGCATGGCCACAAACATCATTTGTCCCCAGACCTCAGCTGATCTAGTGCCAGGGGGGTTGGAATTTGCTGATCCTTGAGGTCCCTTCCAACCCAAGCCATTCTATGATTCTATGATTCTGGGCATCCCTTGCCCCTGGGCCCTCTCCAGTGCCCTTGGTCATGTCCCTGGAGCATTTTGGTGCCCCGTGAGGAGGTGTGCATATCCCTGCCAGCTCAGCACCTCACAGCGGCTGCCCACAAGCTGACTGGATGCCCACATGTTGACTGGGCCTCCATGCGGCCTGCCCAGCCACGTCCCGTGTCTCCTCCCTGAAGGCCTCTGCAGTTTCCCTGCACAAAAGGTCTCCTCCTGTTTGGGTAATTTAGGAACACTTTTTTTTTTTTTTTTTGTTAATGTAGCACAGCTCTCAATGCTCATGCCATTCATATTAATAGTAGCCCATTTTTTAATCCTCTCTTCCTAGCCTCAGTGGTATCTGTGGCTTAAAGACCCACACATTAATTGTATAATAAAGTATTTCCTTTAGAAACAACTCCTTAATTTATACAGCAGAAATTGTCTACAAGGTATCATTTCATTTACCTCACCTATTATTCATTTCTTCTCGGAACCAGTGTCCCAGTTTTGCAGTCTATTTGCAACAAGCTTCCGTCCTCTCCCTTCATACCTGATTTGAAGCCAAGGGTGAACCTTGTGCACAGCCACTCCATGGTGTGCTTCTAAGGTACAGTTTTAGCATTATTTCCTGAACAGTCCTGAAATCAGCTCTCATTTGTTGGTGCCATTTCTTTGCTCTGCTGGGATCCAGACAGTCTTTTGGTAAGATGATGGTCACATCTCACAGCTGATAATTCTGCACAGAACCAACACCTTGAATAGCAGCAGGAACATTTCTGTTCAATTTTATGTGCAACAACATCAAGTGCTGAGGCAAACATGGGGTGGTTCCTGCATAGGGACTTCTCTCCTTACAGTTTTTATGGTTTAGGTAAGTATGGCAGGTTTCACAACAACTGTTTCATTTTGTGTTTAGACAAAAAAGACAAAAGGAAGCACATGCCCACCACTTTTTTCTAAGGGAGTTGCAAGGAATTTGCCTTGTTTCCAGCTTTACACTCCTGTTCTGAGACCTTCCCAGAGTTACACTGATCTTGGTGAAATAGAAGCTAATGAGAGGAAATGATCAATTCTTTAGGTCCAGAAGAGCTTCAGTGCTGTACCTGTGGTGATCCCCATACCGTGCTCTGTGGGCTTGGTTGGCATAAAGACCATGTGGCAGACCTGCTTGTTCTGCTGTCCCTATAAACACTGGCAAAATTCAGTCTGACATTGTTTCTTTCTTCTGTGGTGTGATTTTCATTATTTTACCTTTTAATGTCAGTATTTCCAATTGAATCAATTTTTCACAGTTCGAATAGCCATAAAAATATATTGACCCCTCGGGTATTTAAGCTGTGATGCTCCCATCCAGATGTGATTTTCAAAAATGAAATTTGATGCAACTTAGTGTTGACTGCTTGGGGGTTTCTTAGCTTTTGAGAAGTTTGATGCACACACTGTGCGTATGTGCATTTGTAACATTACAGCACCAAGGATGCTTCGTTAATCTCTTTATGGATCCAAGATCACAGGGAGTTCTGTGTAGAAAAAAATTAAGAACCTTGTGTCATGGAATCATAGTATCATTAAGGTTGGAAAAGACCATAACTGCCAACTCAGTCCCACTATGCCCACTAACCATGTCCCTCTATGCCACATATACACATTTCTTGAACACCTCCAAGGATGGTGACTCCACCACCTCCCTGGGCAGCCTGTTCCAATACCTGACCACTCCCCATAAGACTTGTGCTCCAAATCCTTCACAGCTTCGTTGCCCTTCTCTGGACATGCTTCAGTTCCTCCATGTCTTTCTCGTACTGAGGTACCCAAAACTGAACACAGTACTCAAGGTGTGGCTTCATCAGTGCTGAGTACAGAGGGACAATCACCTCCCTAGTCCTTCCCTTAGAAATCCATTTTATTCATAGGTACAGTTTCAGGAGCTCCTTGTCCACCTGCAAATAGGTAATCCATAAAGAAGCAGGTGCTGGGGCTTGGTGTGCTGGGTGTGCTACACTTGGATGAGTTTGGCTGAGGCTCCTTGCACCGAGCTGAACATATAATGGCCTCCAGTTCTTATGCACAGCATCTAATTTGTGGATTTGAAGTCCATAAGTGCTCATTGCTGTGATGGATCGTAACAGCTTTCAAGGCAGTTTTCCGCACCAGTGTGGGAAAAGAGATTCATTTAAAATTGCTCTGAACACAGGCATTTCACTCCAGCTGCATCAGACCATCAGCACTGCCCACCGTATGATGGGGATGCATTACACACTCTCTCCTGTTCCCAGGTGAGGGTTCTTGTGGAACGAATGTAGGAACACACACTCACACACATTCCTCCTGCTGCACTGACAGTCCTCAGCTGAAACAAGAGCAGAAAGAGGTCGCTGGGTACCTCCTGTGGGCTACAGGGCTACAGCATGGGAGCTCTGCCTGTGTAACCCCAAACAGCCCCATTTTGTGAGCCTGCCCCTGCTCACCGTGCTGTACCAGGGTACTGCAGAGAGTGAAAACTTCCATCAGGGGTCTCTGGCTAGCAGATGATCTTTGCACACTGTGCGTGCGATGCCATAGGAGAGGCTCAAGGCAGGAGTTTGAGTTTTCCCCTCTCTGCTGTGGCAAGGAGTGTGCTGGCAGGTTGCAGTGAGCACTGCCTGGGAATGGAATTGCAACCAGTGGCTGAAAAAAGGCTGTCCTGGAGACAGGGACAATGGAGGGCACAGCTCAGCAACACGCTGCCCAATAAACAGCAGCAGCTCTCATACTGGCGTAGTGTGAGTTTGGGGAAGCGAGAACCTTACTTCCATCCAGGGAGCTTATTTCAGCTTTTAATAAACAGCCGGGCTATGTGGACAAATTAGGTATAACGTGTAGCATATTTAATGCATACTTCTGTTATTGGGATACCTGTGACAGAAAGTAGGCACGTTCGGGCACATTTGGCAGATTTGTCGTATATGTTGCACCGCTCAGTATTGCCTTCTTGTAGATGCATACTGTATAGTCTCTGTACACGAGCCTGCTTTGGTGCTGCGTGCTGTCAGGCAGGCAGTCTCTCAGTGTGTGCAGCTCTCGACACGGAGCTGCTTCCACCAAACACTTCATGTGCGGAAGGATTTCTTTCCAGTCCCGCTCTGGGTTATAAGACACGGGTTACACATCCTCTCCCAAACAAGTGCCAGCAAAACCTTTATGCTCTGCCCCAACACGGGCTATTCTGTGTATAATACCTTTTATTAAAGAAATAGTTTGGAACAATCGCAGAGGGTTTTTAATAATGTTATTGGCACCACAGCCTTCTGCCTCCAAAGCCAGATGTCTTGGGGCTCTGTAAACACCAGCACCACTTTCTTCATGTCAGTAGCCTTCTTGGCTTCAACTCTGTACAGAACCTGTAGCAAAATTGAGTGCCGCTCAACCACATGAATCAGGCTTTTTACCCACTTTAAAACATTTCACCACACAGCATACTGTCATGATTTTAGGTTGTAAGAAAGCTCAGGAATTTCCAGGATGACACAGAAGCAACAGGAAAGCTGAAATTCCCCCTTTCTCGTGCAAACCTCCCCACCTCACATTTGCTGCACAGATAATCTTCAAGCCAGGTCTTGGTTTGAGCCCTGGATGTCGCAGTCCTGGAGGAGTCAGCAGGGCTGATGTGAGGTTTCAGCCATGGGTGGGTTTCAGTAGCCTTCTGTGTGGGATTTCTGATCTAATGCTTGCTGCAGACAGAGCTGGGTGTCAGCTGGTGGCAGGAGAAGTGGTGGTGGTAGTTGTCACTTGGGCTGGCAGGGGACACAAAGCACCTTTAACCACCTGCAGAATCAGGGGTGCATTAGGCAGGGAGGGGAGTTTTATTTGGCAGATCAAATTTAAAAAGACAAAAACATTAAATGGCAGCTGCTGCTAGCTGTTTGGTGCTTGGGAATAGGAAACGCAAAGCCAACAGAGGAAGGTGTAAGAGGGGACAGAAGATGCAGGTGACTATGTATGGAAGGCATACCTAGCATGCAGCTTTGCAATTTATTACGTACCTATCACCCTGCGTGTGTTGTGGATGATTGTGTGCAAGCAGACAGGAGGATGCTGAGGGCATGGGTACACGTGGGTGTGGGTGCATGCAATGGGGCCACGGGCAACCCACTGGAACATTGTGGGTACTGCCATTGCCACTGCCACCACCACTTCTGCACCTTCTGGTGCCGAGCAAAAAGCCCCTAGTCCCCACATGCTTTTGCCTTGGTCCCCTCTGAGGCAGGGCCAAGAGCAGGGCTGGGAATGAGGAATGCCTTCAAGCTTCTTGCTGTGGCTGCAGGCAGTGCTGCATTTTATCAGGAGACAAGCTTTGGGGTGTGCATCTTCACCCCATCACTCACTGCACCATGAGGGAGAAAGTACTGTGGATCCCTACATCCTTCATCCTATAGGCTGCGTCCTGCATTCCACATCCCATATGTTGGATTCTGTATCCCACATTCAGCATCCAATGTCCTGCATCCCATATGCCACATCCTGCATCCCCCCTCCTATATCATAGAATCATAGAATGGCTTGGTTTGGAAGGAACCTCAAAGGTCATCAAATTCCAACTCCCTGCATGGGCAGGGTTGTCACCCACTAGATCAGTCTGCCCAGGAGCCCATCCAGCCAGGCCTTGAACACCTCCAGGGATGGAGCATCCACAGCTTCTCTGGGCATATGCTGTGTCCTGCATCCCACATCCAGTACCCCATGTCCTACATCCCGTATCTCATATGCTGCATCCTGCACCCCACATCCTGCATGAGACCTGGCAGGAGCAGGAGCAGGAACCCTTCCCAGTGCCAGGAAAATTAGAGAGGTCTCAGTTTGCTCTAATAACAGGCTGCCCTGCGTGCTCAGCTCAGTCCCAACAAAAGGTGCTGTCGCTGGTGTCAAGGGAAGGACATGGCGTGAGCTGAGTGCCCGGCTTTGTGCTGGCTCTGGGAACACCAACCACTGCTGTGCCTGGGGATGGGGCAGCACAACATCCCTGGGGTATGCCACCTGAGAGCTGCTGTGGGCCGAACCAGCTCCCAGCCTCCATCCTGCTGCCAGGCTCAGCACGGGGAAGTGTGCCCACGTCCCTGCAGTGAGTGCTGGTGCCTTGGCAAGGAGCTGGGAGGCAACCACCCATGTTTGGGGGGAGCAGGGTGTGCGGGACATCACATCACAGAAAGACGACTGCAGCCCAGCAGCTTTAGTCAGAGTGTCTTGAAATTCTCCTTGGGGAACATAAAAAACAGTGGCACAAACGCGTGGCTTGAGAGCATCTCCCTAAAAGTGTCAATGATTTCCATACGCAAAGAATTTACTTGAGCCCGGGATTTCAGAGTAAAGGGATCCGACGACGGTAAGTAGGACCACTTCACTGCTGTTCACAAATTCACATGCATTTATTCTGCTGAAAATTTGATATAGGGCATTTTTTGTATTCCCATTTATCGCTTGCCAAGAAATAATTAAGAATAGGAGCTAGAAGATTAATTTTAAATAAAAAATCTTCTCAAATGAAAATGTCAGGTCATAAAAATTCCTTTTAAATCATAACAGCATATAAATCTTTGAAATTAACCATGTAATTACAATGTCTATCAACTTTTACCTTGAGCTTTGAGCCTCTCTTTTTAATCTCCCATTCTTTTTTAATGAATAGCTATTTTGAAATTAAAAAGTACTGTTCATTACACATGCCCCACTATAATAGGGTTTTTATCATATTTGCTCTATTTAAAAATACTTGCTACTTTGTAATTATTCACACGCCGATCCCTTCCTATATTGAGTAGAAAATAAAAAATGAAATAGAAGTCAAAGGTGCTTTAGAGCTGAATGATTTACACAATTCATTAAGGACGGTGATTTTTCAGTTAGCATCAGATTAAATGGTTACTTACTCTCAAATAGCCCTTGGGGAGTTGAATTGCTGGGTAGCAAACAGATTAAAGTTTGCATTGAAAGAAA
Source organism: Numida meleagris (assembly GCF_002078875.1). Taxonomy (NCBI): domain Eukaryota; kingdom Metazoa; phylum Chordata; class Aves; order Galliformes; family Numididae; genus Numida; species Numida meleagris. The sequence goes on from NC_034409.1 coordinate 144,024,930, forward strand.
AATTGAATTCAGAGGTAATCAATAGCATAATAGGGGCAGTGAGTGGTGCCTGCTGCCTGAAATGAAATTACCATATTTTTAATCTTAATTTTCCACTCTGTTTATCTGACAGTGTGGATGTGCAATCCAAACAGATAATGAGAGAGTGGGATATTGACACTGCTGTCCTCTGGAGTGCTTGTTTTCAGTGATTAAATGCTGTGATCTGTGATTACTTTGTGCGGGGATGTCAGAGCTGCTGGCCAGCACTATGGCACAGGCACCAGCTCAGCAGCTGTAGCTCTCCGGTCTCTCAGGTCCTAATGTCTGAAATTCATTTTCTGCCGGCTATAGGGGGGGGAAAAATTGCCAGTTTATGTATATACTTCTGCTGCACAAATTACAATAATTAATCCCATTACTATTGTTGTCCCGATTCAAAACCATTTAATTAGATCAATATGCAGCAACCCCCTGTAAGCGCTCCGTTAACGACCACCGAACTTAGGAGCGGTGGTGAGACATGAGCTGTGGTGCACGGCCCGACCAGCAAAGTTTGGAGGAGCAGAGAATTACCCGTGTGGCAGGAGAAGATGGATAATAGAGAGTGCGGCCGGATCTGAGAGCCAGCACAGCCAGTTGGTGCGGATATATGGAAATCTGAAATGTAAATAATGCCCATTGTAAGTACAACATCCACAGTCTTTTAAAATGCAAATGTAGTGATAGAGATGTTTTTGTAAAAAACATAGGAGGATTTGGGAACAAAACACTGTTTAAGAATCATAATGCATTTCCATAGCTAACACAACCGGAACGCAGAAAAATATAGTGATGCAACCTCCTCCTGACAAACATCCTGGAAGATTACTTCATTCCGGGGAATAGGATATCTCAGAATATTCCTGGTGTTTGTTGCTTAACCCGAACGCAGCAGGGGCCATTTGCATTTTGATTAGAGCTGGCAAGATGGCATGTTTGGTATCAGGGCCTGATCCTGCCTGATAATGGGATTACTGGATGTAGCAAGGCCATTGGTGCGCCTCACCTCGCGGGGATGGGGCCCTGGGAACAGCCTTTGGGAAGGGCTCGGTGGTGCACATGTCTGTGTGGTGGATGTGAGGATAGTGTGAAGCTGAGCATGCCAGGCCCTGGCGGTGTGACCACAGGCGACAACTATAGGGTTCCCTGGGGATTAGCATCTCTATGCAGTACAGTTTCTTGCAATTGATTACAATTAGGATTGGGCTGCTGGCTTGTCTAACACCACCAATGAAACAATTTCCTTGTGCACCTTCCCAAAACTTTGCATTGAGGATTACTTTGGTCTCATGAAAGGGGCCAGTATTTTCTCCGGTCATTAGCTACTTACCTATTTTTATCTGGTTTTGGCCATTTGTAAAATCCTTTTATTGCATTACAAGCAGAAGGCAAGGTTTTATTTTCACAAGCGCCAGGTTTCCACAGTTCCTCCTGCAGTCAGTGCCATGTAAACTGCTGAGGAACTCCTGACTGCAGGTCCAAGGCTCTCACTCTGTGCATATCCGCATCTTCATTGGGTCCATTTCTTCACCTACAGCATTACTGAGGAAACATAGAATGATAGAGTCATAGAATATCTTGGGTTAGAAGGAACTTCAAGGATCATCAATCTTCAATCCCCTGCCACAGGCAGGGCCATCAACTTCCACATCTATTACTAGAACCGGCTGCCCAGGGCCCCATCCAACCTGGCCTTGAACACCTCCAGGGATGGGGCATCCACAACCTCTCTGGGCAGCGACAAGCCCCTGGGCCCTAGCAGGAGAAACACAAAACAGAGCGGGCGCTCCTTGGAAGAGGAGACCCAGAACAGGCCTAAACTGCGTGACAGAATAACATGCTTCAGAAAATCATCAGTGAGAGAAGAGGAACAACTAATTCAGCATCCTATTGACACTCAATCTACTATAAGTGAAATTCCACTTGCTCAGGCACTCGTTGATGAATGTTGCATGAACTTATCAGAAAAAGAAGTTATGGATCTCTTTGAGAAAATGATGGAAGACATGAAGCTAAATGAAGACCGTAAAGCTCCTTTAAGAGACAAGGATTTGTCTAACAGTGTGAGATGGTTGACAAGTACATTTCTGCAACTGCCAAATCTGGTGGACTGAAAAACAGCAAACATGAATGCACCCTGTCCTTGCAAGAGTACGTTCTTGAACTGCAATCTGGAATTGTGAAGGAAAAGCTTCTTACCTGTACTGAGTCTTTGAGAGTGTCTTTAATCAGCTACCTAGTTAGCTGGGTTAACAGTTTTGGACGTGAAGGCCTTGGACTTCCGTTGGATGCTTCTGGACAAGAAGCAGCAAGAAAATATTGATAAGAAGAATCAACATAAACTTATCCAGTGCCTCAAAGCATTTATTAACAACAAATATGGATTGCAAAGGATTCTAGGTGATGAAAGAAGTCTCTTACTGTTATCAAGAGCAATTGATCAAAAGCAACCACACATGATGACAGAAACAGTGAAAATACTTTCTGCTATATACTCAGATTTGTATGGTATGGGCTCAGCAGCCCCAGTGACTTTAGAAGAGCATAAACACACTTTACCCTGGGAAATCCTGATGGTGTCCAGGAACCCAGACATGCAAAGAGATGCAGAGTGCACTGTCATGGATGTGACAGCAGCATTTAGTCTTCAGCAACAAAAGCCCTTTAAGAAACATCTTTTCCTGTTTTGCTGTAGTAGCATCCACAATAGCCACGTAGTCCAAACATAGGCTGACAGGACCCACTCTGGTAACTCAGCTGGTCTCACTCACTGAACTGCTTTGCTAAACATGCAAGTCAGAGAACACAAGTGAGCTAAGTGCTGTGGAGCAGAGATGTGGCTGTGCCAAGAAGCACCAGACTATGTGGTGAAAGGCATCGAGTTGTGCAGCAGTAGAGTTACAAAACAGTGATAGAGGGGTGTTCAAAAATGCCTAGCAGACAGATTTTCCCTTCCTCACATATGCAGAAGCATGCATGTACATATTAATTAATGGCAGATTGATTTTCAGAGATGAATCCTGCAGTCCACAAACATCCCTCCATGGCTATTTCTCCAAGCTGGAGTGGAGCTACCATGCATGAGCTGGTGTACAGCTGTTGCCTGATCAGATCTCACCAAACACAACTCTGCCCTCTCTCTTAAAACTAATTCAAACAAATCTAATAACATGTTGCTTCAGTCTTAATTTTACGTTCCTTCTCTTTTGGATTGGGTTTGGATGCTCAAGTGGAAACAACACAAAAGAGCTTCTTTACCTAGTGAAACAAAATCTCAACAGCTCTGTAAGATCAAATCGCTGAAGGTTCAGGCAATGCCCCGTGTTACCAATAGGGAGCAAAAATAGCAAAACAACCGCTACACCGGGAATTACTAAAGTGGAAATTGCCACAGGAATACTGCCCCCCTCCATCAAAAGCTTACATATGACAACAGGAATATCTCTACATATAAAATACATTTAAGATACCAATTTTTAATTGATGTCATGTGATTTCCTCCATTGCCTGGCTTAAAAGACCTATCACATTTTTTGGATCTTGTTCCTATTCCCAGGGAAACTGATATTAAAAAGGACTCCAGGGGGAAAAGAGAAAGGCTGGTAAGCCAAGAAAGATGTTGACAACCCCTCCACCAAAAATGGGGGCTAAATTTTACTTTGTGTAATGCCCAAAGGCCCTAATCCTGAATAGCCCCATTGAGTTTCTACATGTCGTAAGAATTTAGAATTTGAAATATCACATTGCAGATCATAGCTCAGTACATGGTAACAGAGAGATCTGCAAGCACTTGTTAACCCCAACGAATAGTTTTATTTTAAGTAAATGATGATTGGTGATGTATCTTATGCAGTGCTCTTCTTGTTCCCTTGTTTCATACTTACGCAGATGAAGGGTCTGATTCAACGTTACTGAAATCAGTGAAAGTTTTGTCAGTGATTTCAGTGGGAACAAGACCAGGCTCAAAGTATGCATGGAGACTTTCCCTCTATTAATTCCCAGTTAGTGACTGGCCCAGAGAGAGGATGGGTGAGACCAGGGTACTATCATGAAAGCAGTTGCTTTTTTAAGGACACTACTTTTTTTTCTTCTTTATTTTCTGATTAAAGCCTTGCTGTTGGCTCAAATGAGGTAATTATACAAGTATTTCTAGCATGAATAGTCATGCATGCTGAATTATAATGCCTTTTCCAATACTTAAATACATGACCTTGAAATTTGCTTTTTTTTCTTTGCAAACACTTATGTCAGTAAAATTAAAACACCCTTCAGTGCTTAGAAAGTGAGTGTAAAAGGTGTGTGAGTGTAGCAGAAGCAAATCCAGTTAAGTGCCTGATCAAACGTTCATGACACATTCATCCACCTTTCGTAAGAAGACAGTATCCAAAATATTCACATAATTATAACCCGTGTTTTCAGCAGACTTGTTAAGATGACATTATTCTTGTATTAATCTTCAAACAGTGCACTGAGGTGATACTTTGTCACCTCCATATGGTCAATGACATGAGTTCCCCTCAGAATTGCCAATATCTCACAGAGTCACTCGCTTTACCATATTTCTTTGAAACTGCTTTCTCCTGAAATTACTATGTCTTCCATGTTTGTCACATCCATTAATATAAAATACAACAAAATAATATTAGCAATATTTTTTAAAATTGCTAAAAAGTCTTCACACAGGAAGCTTTCCTGATTCATGACATGGGGTTCAGATTTTCTCTCCTTGTCTACCCTTACAGATAAAGATGGCACAGGAAGATAGGCATTTTCCAGCATTAGGCAGGGTTTACAAGCCAGCTGAATTTCAGGAGCTTCTCTGAGGCTACTAAAACAAGGAACTATCCAGAATAGATGTCAGTGGGAGTTAGCAACTTGGCAGAAGTTGTTCCCCATACAGTAACGATCAGTTACCATTCTCTGAAAATTATACACTCAGATGTGAGCAGCACTTAATCCTCCAGCTTTCTTTAAAGCAGGGACATCTATATTTGTTATTGCTCTTTGTACTGTGTAATCTGCATGTGCATCAAACTCCTTATCAGAACTTTAAAGTGCTGGTCTCTAAGACTCTGTAATATTGCTAATAAACAACCATTGAAATGGAAAGTGGTTAAAAAAACTGTTTGAACTTCTTTCCTGTCTTCTGACTATAGAGGTATAGTCCAAGCAAATGCTGGGGTTTATAAGAGCACAAAAGCTTTCCTCTGCCCATGTACCTGCAGTCACCACTTTAAGTATATTGAGCTTCAGAGCACACAAAGGAAAGGGAGAAAATCCAAACCAATCTCTTCCCTTTCACTCCTTAAATCCTGACATGCTCCATCACCTCTTTAAAATAGTGAGCTGCCTTTCCTCAAAATGGAGAATAGAAACAAAATCAAACGCAAAACAATGAAGAAGGGATAATCTGATCTTTAAATAAGGAGACATGTTGCTTGGGGCCTAAGCAGGGTAAAGTTTCACAATGATGTCACCTTCTTCTGAGAACGTGACCCCCGTAAGAGGTGAAGGGTAAAATATAAACACCACTAATCCATTGTGTTTGTATATCTCTTAAATATGTGCCAAGTCTTCATATGGCTGACTCCACCAACTGTCTGACAAACTAGTAAGTCTTCACTACAGGGTTTGTATGGGCGGTGTTTATGGGAAGCAAATATCTGCTATTTTTTCTGACAGAAGTAGAGCTCATTGATGCCTTTTATTTAAAAGCAGACCTTTCTTGTCTCATTCCTGACAAAATCATGGCTGACTTCCACATGCAACAGCAGAGGAGCTTTTCATGTAGAAAGCAAGATCAGCTTGCAACTCAAAGCAGTTCCACAAGCCTAGGTTAAATGTCACGTGTGAAAAGCTCATTGTTTGTTTGTTTTAAATATCTTCTCCAATCCCAATGGGAATGAAATCATGAAAGTCTCATTGCCTCTGCTAAAGACAGTCTCAGAACGGATGACACAAGTGTCCCATCCGGGCTGGTTGTCTGTATCAGTAAGCTGGAAAAGAGCTACAACAATACTGGTTGCTTAGCCTAACCCATATACAGATTTGTATTTTTAGGAAACCCTCATGAAATATGTTGAGAATAGAGAATATTTAAGATTTTTAAGTGAGTAAAATTTGTTTGTTGCTGGAAAATCCTTGGAGACAGCCTTGTATTAGCATAGTGGGAGCAAAAATGGATACCGATTGAGAAACCGCTGCCCAAATTCTTTCTATTGTCTGCATGACATCTGTTTGCTTTTAAGACAAGAAACATATAAAGTAGATTGCATTTTAATAATATTTTTATTTAAAAATGAAAGTGCTTCTAGGCATAACAACTGATAAGGAGATCAGAAGCTTCTGCCCCATCTCACCGAAAAGAAATGAAGTCAATGCTTTGCCACTTGAGCCAGGGAATTTGTTTAATTCAACTTTCTTGTACAGAAAACTTTAGGGAAAGTGATACAAACAGGAGCATGGGGGAAAAGGGAGGAATATTCATTTATTTTTAAGAGGAAGTACAACATTTGGCAAAAGTTTTGTACCCCAGAAGTCCCACATTTTCTATACAAGGACATATCCTGCAAAATCTTTCCTGTGAACCTGAGAATGCTTTTTTCTCCCACCAGCTCTTTCTTTTCTACTACAAGAGAAGAAATTACCTTATTTGTTGGAAAGGGCCTTCACAACCTGCCGGTATCCAATATTTCATCTCTGTTAAAGTGGGTTACAATAGTTTTGTCTGGGCAAATACTCCCCTTTTCCACATAAAGTTTTCATATAAGCACTCTCGGACTTTTTCCAGGGCCTAGGAAGAGTTTCCTGCAACTTCCTCAAGGTTTTTATTGAAGACCAATTTGTTTTACTGCCCAAATTCTGCCTCTCTTGCAGCAAAGACTGACTTTGAGTGTTTACTGTACCCACTATAATGAAGTCCAAAGCCAACGCTGAGGCTGCTTGTTGGTCGGATAGCACAAATTCAGTGATACTCAGTCACGAGTATGCTTGGGTACAGTGGGAGTTTGAATGCTAGCTTGCTACACAAAATATAAGCGGTACTTCTGTAAAATTTGGTGAAGTAGGTAGCAGGAAAGGTTATATATTTGTAGATCACACTGACCTAATTCCCACATTCTTGCACGTACTAGTCTTGTCTAGTGAGACTGCAGCCTCTGAAGAGTGGGAACTGGATAAAAGTCAGTCACATAGCGAGTCACTCAGGTGCCTGAACACACCTCTGGTGTCATTTCAGATGTCTTAAAGCTCTGAAGGCATCCATGTGTGCTGAGAGGTACAACACAAGACCAGCTGTGGGAAGGCCAGGCAATACACCCAAAACATCAGTTCTTCGCATCAGTCTCGGTCACCCCCCACAAGCCATACACAGGTGCTCCTCCACACAGACAGGAAAATCTGCCAGCCAACAACAAAAGTACTCCAGAAACATTAAAGTTTCAGCCTAACTTTTGTTCTACTACTAATTAACCCACTGGCTGCGTCTAGACTATGGGGCCTGGGAGCTCTGCCAAGCGCCTGTTCGCAGCAGGCACCCACCCTGCCACATCCTGGCTCTGGCCGAGGACATGAGGCCCACATTCACCCAGCCCCACCAGCAGCTTCAGCACAGGCCACACTCGGGGCTGCGGCCACCACACTGGGACCTCGCCACGCATGCGGCTATGGGTAGCGAGAGCACAGCCATTGACATCAAAATGACATTATTTTCAAAATAGCTTTCTAGTCCCCTGAAATGCCAGGTTGAAAAGGCTGGGAAACAGTCTTTAAGACATGCTAATGAAATGCTAATAAAATAATACAGCGAAGTCCCACTAGCTTTGGGAAATTAACAACTGAGCTCAGTCTCATGGAAAAGTTAAGTGATATTTAGTGACTCTGGACAGACACCAATTATCTACATTAAGAGAAGTTAAAGCCAGACATCGTTACCCTGTGTACTGAACCAAAGACATGGACTGAGACACCAAATACTAGGGCTTCCTATTATGCAAAATAGAAAAACTTGTGTCACTACTTAAATGTTGAAGACAATTTTTGTTTGTGAACTCAAGTTACAGGTGTGACTTGCTACAAAAAATAGTATTTTTGGTCTTATTTGGGTTAATTGAAGGATTTCTCCTCAGACGGCATCAGCATCAGCATCTGAGATACAACCTAAGTTCCTTCATGGTGCAGTTCACTTTGTATGTGGACTAACACAAGAGAACTGTGAGGATGAAAAAGAAAACTTTGCTCAGGAAGCAATACAAAATGCAATAATTGACGGCAGGACTCAGTGGTATTCTAAGGACCAAGATAAAGCAAGTGGCAAAAATCAAGGAACCTTTGTTGCTCCTGTTAACTTCATTTTGCAAGGTTGGTATAGGCTTCTCAATATAAAAGTGGATCAAAACTGAAAGAGTGCAGGTTAGAGATGTCAGAGTCACTCCTGTTTCTCCTGAAGTGTGTGTGCCAGCTGGAGATGGCATTTACCCAGATGTCAATGAGAGATGGAAATAAGCCAAACAGAAGTTGGCTACCCACAAGCCTCTGCAGCTTCTCCTCATGGACAGGTCTACCCACTGAGCAGAATCCAAGTACACCCCACTCAATGTGCAGGGACTCTGATTCCTGAGGACACCCAAATAGAGACTCTCTCTTTGGCAAAGTTGGTGGCAAGTCCAGACCCTGCATTTGTTTTGAGAACCAGAGACTGCTGCACGACCAGAAAGCCACTGAGAAAGCAGCAACAAAAGGACATCCAGTCATCATGTTGTGGCTCTTGGCATAATAATATCAGTCTGGGGCCTTGTAGGGAAGCCTCCAGAGGAGATCAATTAGCAACATCATCTGAAGATACTCCAAATGTAACCCATGCCCCTGTGTTTAAGGAGGCAAGAAGGTGTCTCTAAGGATCTCTGTGTAGTTTCCAGCACTGAAGAGCAGCTATACTTCAGGGATGGACAATACTAGAGGTGCAAACTCCCTGGCTATTCATATGGCTGTTCTACTTAAAACCTTAAATAATAAAGAATTACTGGCAAGACGGAGTTTTTTTTCCTGGAGTAAAAACCTGATACCAATCTAAGAAAAACAATTTGGAACTGAGACACCTGCCATAATATTATTTTCATTTGATACTATATTTCATTTGAACTCAGCGTTAAAAGGGCATGTGTGCCTGTGTGCATAAGAAAAATGGTAGATTTAACTGCAGAAAGTAGAGTCAGCAGTCATGAAAACTTTTACCATGTGGCAAGTATATAATCTCCCTGTAACACCAGACCATAATATATAAAATATAGCAGGGAACTGAGCAGAAAGGAGAAAATCAGTCTTTTACAAGTAGTCTCTTGTGTCACACCTTTATTACAGAAAGCCTTTGCATACAGTCTGTCTTGCCAGCATTTAGCGTGCCACATTGCAAATGAAAGGGAGGAGGATTGCATAGGCAGAGGGCTTCCTGGACAGAGGTTATAATTTCTCTCACTGTTAATGGCCAGTCCTGTGGAAAAGAAAATAATTTACACGGTACAGGGCACGTAACCGAATGTGTACAGCAGTGATACAGAGCCCTGATGATGCCAGCAAATGAAGAGTAATAGCAACTAACCCAGATGGCTACAGTCATACAGGTATCACTCATTTGGATCAATAGGTAACAGCAATTCACATGCATTTTACTGTAGTGAGATCCTTAAAATTTTACTGACTGCAATTCTACAGCTGTATGGGATAATTCCTCCTGTGTGCTAGCAGTGGTAGTAAATATTTATATTTATATTATGATGGTGTCCAAAGGAACCAGTAGGGGAGCATTATGCACAGAACTGTATGAAAAAAGCAAAGATATAATCCCTTCCCTGCAGAGTTAACCATCTAGAGGACAAAAATAAACAAAGAGTAGAAGAATAGGAATAAAACGTACATGCAAATGAGTATAGCAATGAATTGGACAGCTTCGTGAGTTGTGAGATGTATTTTTGTCTTCCTTTAAGGAAAGGATAAAGATACACAATGGTTGCTAACAAGTCATTGGGAAATTTGGGGGAACTGGAATTCATTTTTGTTTCAGAAGAGGAGGTTTATTAAAACTTTCCATAATTATTTTGTTGAGGCTTTTTTGGTTTGCTTTAGATTAATTTATTTTTTAATAGAGGAAGGGGAAAAAATATAAACTGTAGCAGTGTCTGCTTCTTTGGATGCACAAACATCGGATCAGGATTTTATTATCTATAACACCCCAAGGAATCAGCCATAATTTGCAAGTCATGTGCATATTCATTCACGTCACATAACAGATCCAGCTGCTGGTCAGTGCCACACTTGCTTTCAGCACAGGGCTCACATGGAGAGTGCGTCAGCCGCATCCCCTGGAGGGAAGGGATGTCCTCCCCACTCCCTCTCGGGCTGTGTGGAAAGCAGGGCGTAGGGCACACCTGGTGAGCCGCGCTTGCTCTCTGAGCAAAAAATAAAATAAAATTTAAAAAGCATGGTTAAACTATACCTCTCCCCTTTCCAAGGCTGGTGAAAGAGGGAGGAGGAGGAGGCTCCCTCTGCCACAGCTGCAGGGCCTATGGAAAGATGGGCATCTTTACAATTTTTCACATCTTTACGATTAACTTTGGAGTTCAGCTTCCTGAGCTGGTGGTTGTTTACCAGTTACACTGGAGATCTTAGGGTGGATATTAGCAAAGAAGGAATTAATTAGGCAACTTCAGTAATCTTGTCAACACAGCTCTGGTTTGCTAGCACAGGCTTGCTAACACTTTTACATCCTCATCTTCTTCATTCTGCACACTTCCCAGGTAGCAGTGAAGGTGAAGAAGACAGACCCTTCCCTATAACTTACTTTGATCATGAGATGAAATTGCCTTTTCTCATGTTTTCCTGACATAATCCCTTTTCTCTTTCTTTCTTCCTTTCATGGCAAGCTGTATTCCTGGAGCTGATCTAAAGAGGCCCTGCTTTGCATCTATCTGTGTTTTATAAAATGTATTCTGCAGCAGTTTCTCAGAAAAAAATGATGTCCAAAGACACTAGGCGTTGATCCAAGTGACACAGTAACAATTTCATTGTTTAACTTAAAGAATAAAGGCTTTGGGGCTCTGTTTTTTATTTTTACATGTTGAAAGTGAAACATGGCAGTGATGTTCAAGTTAAGAACAGTGTCACTTGCTTTTCTGCTGAGTAGTCCATACAGAGATGTTCTGGCCTACAGTGCTTTCAGCAGTGGGTCAGACTGGTCAGCCAGATTTGGTGCAAAAACAGTTAAAAAGAAAGATGGCAAAGACGCATTTGAGTATGCTGTTTTCTGAAACTTAATTCTTGTTTAATGTAGTTTGTCTTTTTCCTACATCACAGGAGTAAGAGTTGATTAAAGAAACAAAGTACAAGCACAAGCATAATATGAAGTTGGAAATGTAGATTTCCATAACCTAAATTCTCAACCTAAGAGACACAGATAAAGAAAAAAAATTCCCTCCAGAAACTTAGACAAAAGTTCTTTGGATTTTTGTCTTTTCAACATCATGAACAAAGTCCTCCTTGCCCAAAAGCAAAAGAAAACATTAAGAGTTTATAGCTGCAGGAAGGAGAAGGAGGTTTAAGTTTCAGACACATCAGAAATTCACCCTAAAATTAGAAGGATGGACATTATTATCTGTTCTGATCCTAAATACCTTTGTCTGGCTGTTTGTTTCTTTTAGCAGGGTGCAGAGGACTGCTCCCTTGGAGAAGGCTGTCTGGTGACTACCAGTGGCTCTTGCTAAATGACCGAGAGGGACAGACGCTTTCTAAGCGATCTGGTTGAGTCAGGTCAGAAATGAGCTTCATTATTCCCACGCTGGGTGTTCTTTTTGTTTCTGTGCTTTTCCTGCTGTTTCTGCTTATGGGATAAACCCCATCTCCCTCTCCTGCAATAGATTTTCAGTTTTCATTACATCTATGTTTAGTCCTATATTATTAAAGTTTTGAGTTGTTTTTCCTAGGCTCATTGTTTAGTTTGAGTTAGTGCAAGTAAACAACACCTCCTCACAGCTGAAAGTATTGCACATAACCAAAGTGCTTTTTGTTTCCTGGCACAGAAATGAAATACTACAGGTGTGTCTGCAAGCATCAAATGAAAAAAAAAAAAAAAAAACCACACACACCAAAAACACAACAACATGGAAATGGAAAAAACAACGACAGCATTAGAAAGGTTTGTTTATTCATATGATAATGGGCAGCTTTAATGTGAACTTTTTACATCGTCGAATCAGTGAGATCAATTTAATCCGGGTGAGTTATTCTTCTCTTGGTGTAAAAGACCATTGATTCTTTCTATTGGCTCAGTGAGGGAGCTCTTCAGCACAGTGGCACACTGAGGAAGCTGGTTGAAAGCCACTGAAATCAGCAGGAGTCTTTTAATTGAGTCTGAATCAGGCCCCAACACTGTACATAACTGCTCTCCTTTCGCAAAACCTTCAGTTTCTTGAAGACAACTGGATTATCTGAATGAATCTTGGTTTCTCGTTTAAATATTCTCAGTGAATTGATTCTTCGTGGAGAAAATATTTTACTTACACGACATCTTCTGTGTGTTTAAATTCTCTAAGTGTTGCCATTTACAATCACTTCATCATCCTTTGTTCAGGTGACTAATTATAATAAAATATATTTAATGCATAAAACAGTATGAGACTCGGTTTTATACATTCATTTAATTACTTTTTACTGCGACAAATCACATTGTTAGAAATGTACTAACAGATGGGGTGGATTTTAAAGTTGGTATAAATTATGACTCCTTAATTTTTGCAAGTGTTGAAGAATTTAATTGTCTCCATTCAAATTTTTGGCCTAACTCCTGTGGTTTGACTTGTTAGGATTCCAGACATGCAACACAAGGAGCAAGGAATTTCTGGACTGTGCAGTGTCTTTTTGAGGAACAAAAAAAAAAAAAAAGAAAGAAAGACGAAGGAGGAAAGAAGGAAGTTAAGACAAAAGGAAGGTCTGAACAGGAGTGCTCAGTCTGGTCTGTCCCAGAGCAAGGGTGAGGGTGTCGAAGTGCTCTCACTGAATAGCTCTGCTTGTTAGGGGCAGTGGAATCAGGACTCTCTTGTTTTGCTCACAAACCAGGTGCAATTTAAAAAGGCTCATAGTGTGATGCCAGTCCAGGAGCTGGTGAAACTCAGAGCATAAAATCAGCATAAAATCAGATCTTGGGTACCTCTGCCTAAATGTGAAAAGTAGCATAGCAATAAAACACTGTGTGCCTTCCCTTCCCTTCCCTTCCCTTCCCTTCCCTTCCCTTCCCTTCCCTT